>NC_037092.1:26145000-26445000 GCF_002994745.2 Rosa chinensis
GGATTCGTAGTTGTGCCATTGTTATGGTGTCTTTCCCGAGGACGATTTGGTTCAATTCTAGTTAAAAGGTTAAGAGCTTTGTTTTGGTTGTCTTGAAACAGGCCACAGATGAAGAAATTCTAGAGGCTGTTAAGGCAATCGGTGCTTTCAAAGTCCTAGGTCTTGATGGACTCCATTCTTCTATAAAAAATGTTGGGGCGAAGGCAAAGGTACTGTCATTCCCATGATTAAAAGCATTTTAAATGATAGTAGTCCTCCTAGCTTGATCAATCATACTAATATAACCCTTATCCCAAAAGTGGATAACCCTGGGAACATTAGTGATTTTAGGGCTATTAGTCTATGCAATGTCTCTTACAAAATTCTGACTAAAATTCTAGTTAAAAGGTTAAGAGCTTTGTTATAAAAATGTAACTCTATGAACCAGGGTGCTTTTGCAGCTGGAAGAGCTATTCAGGATAATATTTTTATTCCTCATGAGCTCTTCTGTAATTTCCAAAAGCAAAATGGAAGAGTAGGGGCCGTGGCTATTAAGCTTGATCTTGAAAAGGCCTATGATCGAGCTTTTGAACTGGTCTTATATTTCTCATTGCCTTAGAAGATCTGGTTTTCATGAGAATTGGATCAAACTTATAATGCATTGTGTATCTTTAGTTTCTTTCTCAGTTTAAGTTAATGGCTCTCTTGCAGGTTGGTTCACACCAACAAGAAGAACCAGATAGGATCCCCTTCCACTGTATCTCTTTATTCTAGCTATGGAACCTCTAATAAGGCATCTAAATGCTCTTGCCCTTAACCACAAGTCACAAGTTGGCTTATATAATGGGCTTTAGAATCTCAAACCTAATGTTTACAAATGACTGTCTAATTTTTGCAAAGTGTTAAGATTGAAAATTTTGCAAACCCAAAATGCAAAAATGGGTTCAATGCAACATTGAGAGAGTCCAATAGCTTTCAAATATTGGGTTAGCTTAATTATCTCCAAATATATATATATATATATATATATATATAATATAAAAAATTTGTAACACAAACCTTCAAGTATGCGGTTGTTATAGCCAAAGAAAGTAGAGTCTTAGTTGCCTTCAAACACTACAAGCTCACAAAAAAAAAAAAAAAAAAAAAGAGATGGGAAGGAGAAAAAGTCATAAACTGTTTTCAATCCCACGTAAAAATTGGGATTTGCAGCTGTTGAAAAAGACATTTATCTGTTGAATGAGGTGAATAAAGAGAGGTCCACTATTATTTTTTTTTTTGGGGGGGGGGGGGGGTGTGTTGCCCTAACCCAAGGCACCAAAGGTGAGGACCATTGTTTTGACGGAGGGAAAGAGAGAGGTTGACAAGCCACTTAGAGTAAAAAAGTATGGATTACAGTAAGAAAAAGTATGTAACATAAGGAGTGGGAAAGAAAAAGTTGGTTACGGGAACCAAATGTTTTTTTTTTTTATCGAAATAGCACTACTACAGAAATTGAATCAGACGACGCTACGCAATTATCTGTTATGTGATTGATTTTTTTTTTAGACGTCGTTTTTATAAGAGCAGTCTTCTGATAGGGACTTAGGAATTAGTTTAGAAGACATTTAAGATAAAAACTGTTGTGTGATGCTAAAAAAAATTGAGCGCCAAGTTTCCCACCGCATTAGTGGTGCCAAACCCCATATGAAACCCCAAATTTTCCCTAACATGTATTGATCATACGACGAGAAATAATATAACTGTGGTCTGATCAAATAGTTTGACAAAAAGGAAGGAGATTTCCCACCACCATTTTTCTCCAATCCCTCATGGAGGGAATTTGACGAGACAAACCCCAAATTTGAAATGGCTACATTCAGACCACATTGTTATAAAATTCTGTCATGTGAGTCCTTCTCAAATTGATAGTAATTGTCCAAATGAGCTTGAAACGCTAACACTTGAGCCAAAAAATTGACAGAAAAAAAAATAGAAGCATTAGATTTACCCTCCGTCTCGACAGTGCCTCTCTATCTCTCTCTCTCTCTCTCTCTCTCGCGACACAGACCTAAAACCAAAACCTTCACTCTCGATAGCTCCTTATTCTCTCGAAAAAACCTAGAGCCAAAACCTCCTCACTCTTCGCTATCCCAATCGCAGCTTGGGAGGCCCAGCTAGTCTGCTCCTCCTCCAACTTTACCCGACGACAACTCAACCTCAAGTTGATCCAGATCTTCTTGTCCGATTTCGATTGGTCTTCCGGAAATCGAACATGGGCTCATCGATTCGTATCGCGACAAGTGGTACTCCTCTTGGTAAAGCCATCGTCTCGGTCCTCAATCTCTGAGATTAGATTTCAACTTTGAGTTCCTATTCTCCATTTAGTGGTTTGTTGATTTTTACTTTTGTAGACTCGGTACTGTGCACGAAATTGAAAAGCTTGACTATGGTGGTTTCCGATTCTTCTTGCTCTGATGCAACTGAAGGTAATTTAGTGAAAACCCCCTTTTGTTTTTTAGGGTTTCTCTGTAAAGCATTGGTCTTTTTCTTCTATGGGACCCCAATTGAACCCGTTGATTTGAATTTCTTGATTTTTGTCCATGTAGATTTTGCTTGGGGAAATTATTATAACCCCGAAGTTATTAGCACTACAAAATTCAGGGATGCAGTTGCAAATGATGTCTTAATGGTATCATCTTGCTCTTTTTCCTTCTTTTCCATGTTTCTTATGTGCATGGTTAATCAGACTCGGGCTAATTTAATGGTTCTCATGAATTTGAAATATCGAGGCTTTGGAGAAAAGTTTCTTTCATTGGATAGCGACTTGGAATTAGTTTATGTGATTTCATTTAAATTATTTATGATTCTGTTCAAACTTGGGTTGTTTGTCCAATTGACACAGCACAACCCTTAAAACGCATGATGCGGGTTTGGCTATGAAAGCTGTGTGGGTTAATTTAGAGAACCAAATTGTCTTGTCGTATTTCTGGTGTTAGCAAAATTGTCTTGTGGTCCTGATTTTTTGTTATGAGCTGCTGCTCTTTAATGTATTTTATTGTTTTTTTTCTATCGCTTCAATGTTATCATGAGTTCTGTTGGCTGCATCAGGCTTGTGTAGTTGGCTTTTGGAGGTATCTAATTATAGACACATTATATAATGGTTCTTGTATTTCAGGATTAACAAAGGTGATGCAGCATTGAGAACCCACCAAATAAATCTATGGTGGGATCTTCTTCCCATATCTGTGTCCATATATACAACATATTGTCTTTCAATTGTTATTCAAATGTTCAATTAATAATTTTTCTATGGCTGTCATGATTTCTTTCCCAACCTTTTTAGATCTTTAGCAATGTGTTATGTGGTTGTCAATGTTTAGCAATGTGTTTCATTGTGTGAAAATTTCGTAGTTTGCAGAGCTTGACCTTTTGTATCTTTCAAATCAGCAAATTGATAGGTAGAGTTGCTAGCTAGGATTTTCTTTCTGGTGTGAGCAGTGCCTTAGTTCTGGATATGAGGAGATTTTTCCAGGGAAGGTCATATGTGAAACCAAGTTTAAAATCCTACAATGGTTTCATTATCTGATAAAATGAGGGCAATGAAAATGATTATAGCTTTGCCCCTTCTGTCATGAATTAGATCTGTAGAAGCTAATTTCTCTAATCTTGTTCTCAAGTGTCTTCCAAGTTTGTTTTCTGCTACTTCTTCCATTTTGTGTGACTCTTTCATTTGTATATACAGTCTGAATTTAATTTAAGTCTTTGGTTCTTGTTACCTGTGAAGGCTTTACAACTGATGGCCTCGCTGCTATTGCTACCAATTGTAGGTAAGATCAGTTTTCATTCCTTGTTTGTTGCTATTTCGATAGTTTATGGAATGTGATTTGCACTTATGGCTTTCTTATTCTTGGTTTAATTCTTCAGTTCAGTTGCTACTGTGTGGTGATAAACATGTTTGCAGCTTACCAATCCCTGTGATCCTATTCCTTTTTTTTGCATTCACCTTTTGAGGATCTTTCAGTTGTACTGTCAACTGCATTTGATTTCAAATTATAGAGGCCATTGGTTCAGTTGCTTTCCCGATAGCTGCACCTCTCTTGTGTCCTTGAATTTTGTAGCATTTCAGTTACTCATTAAGTTTTTACCAATGGGTTGTGGTTTGATATGGTAGGAGATCTCAATTGCAGCAAATGTAGCCCAAAAAGAAATTGATAAGTACTTTAAGATACCTGGAGAAGCCCTTCAGCTAAGTCAACCTATCAACAATAGTTCCATATCGGTCCAAATGCCGAGGTTTTGCTGTCTCCTCCAACTAAATACATCTGCTTAGGTACTTTTATTTCGGTCCAGAATCTGGTACTTGAACTGTTGGCTGGTTATACATTACTTAATTTGAGTCTTCTTTCGGCATGAGTCTTGATGCTATTTGGTTAGATGGTTGTTGAAGGAAAGAGATATGACGTTGATTATGATTTTTTGTATATATGTTCCAGACTAGAATGAGATTTTTGGGAGCTGTTTTTGCAAAGTGAAATTATTTCACCACTGCTAAGGATCAATTTTAATCGACCAATCATGTCTTACATTTACTCTCATATATTGTTAGATAATTCATTTTAGTACTTGTGATTCATATGAGTTAGTAGAGGACAGAGGTTTACATAGTAGCTGATGGAGTACTTTTCTGGAAATGCATAATGTACATTAAAGTCTTTGCATTGTTTGCAGGACAAATGGGAAACTTAATTTGGTTCACACAACACAAATCTCTTCTTAGCAAAGAAGGGGAGAGCCTGTTCCCCAAGTGCTCTTGGACAAGAGTTTGGCTGCCCATTCTTACTGGTGCCAACACCAGGCTAAGCAATATGGCAAGCACCAGGCTTGTCCCAAGGATCACAGACAGTAGCTCGACTTGTAGACATGGAGCTCCAATGTACTCGACATTGTATAATGTAGAAAGGAGCAAAAGTTGATAGATACAGAGAAAGAAGGCAATCTCCAAAATTAGTGTATGAATATTTGGGAAATAATTCTGTTTGATAGCAATTTATTGAATTCATTTAATATGTGGTGGGATTTGAATTAATTTGATTGTTATATATTTTGTAACAATTAGACATCAAGAATAAATGGAAAGCATTGTCCAACATGTTATAACACGTACAACGTTAAAAGCTCAATGTGTCGTCGCAAAGCACAGCACAATATTCACAATAGCCACAAAATAAAAACTGACGTATGAGATTAATACAGATCATGGATGCTATCACAAAAGAGTTGTGTGAATAACAGTCACACACCAGTTATAAAAAAAAACGACTTTTGAATCGCAATCATACAACGGATTCTTAAGTTGCCCGTTGTCTGAGTAACGTTTACACAATAGTTAATGTTGTCAGCAGCCTGTCGACATGCTGTCGAGAGCCTGTCGACATGGATGCCGAGTTCTTCAGATGACGGTTCTCTACATCATGTTTTATCAGACGACAGCGAGATATACGACAGTCAGCTCCGTATCAGACGACAGTTTTTAGCCGTCGTTTGATTCAATTTTTGTACTAGTGTAGGTCAGCCATTTTATTAAGTTCAGCAAGCAGTACAAAAACGAAACACCCCTATGGGTCGACAGAAAGCAATCGTTCCTTAGAACCTGATGAAACCCTATTCTAGAAGAATAAAATCCCAAAAAATCTCGAGTACACCAACCTTTATTCTAACAAAAACCAAGAAACCTCAAAGCAGACATAAAATGGAACCAACTAAGGCTCTGGTTTTTGCGACCTAAACAAGAACTAAATTAAACCATTAGTAGAAGGTGACATAGCACCTTCCACATTACCCTCTGGAGTAGCAGACTCCACAATCAGCATAGTCACGCCCTCCACCTTGAAAAAAGGAATCATGACCAAACATAGAACAATCAAAATGCCACTTTGCTGATGGGCCAAGAACCACGCCCACCAACACAAATCAAAACAACCCACCTAGAGCCCTAGCCCAAAGAAGCAAACCCACATGGAGGCCCAAGCCACCCACCAAGACCAGCCTCCATAGTCCACAATCTCCGTCCAGCTGCCATCAAAGAGTCCACCGCCTCCACCAACGCAACCTTCTCCACCAGCATCTGGGAACCAGAGTGCCTTGATCTGGCAGCCGGTAGGGAATGCCACCATTACATCAACCAAGCTTAGATCAGTCACCTGATCTAGCCAGGCCAACCCAACGCGGGAAACTCTTTGACGTTGCAGCCAACCACCATGTATAACATCAGTTCGACCATTGCGATCATCCACCATGTCCTTCAAACCAGAACCAGCAAAATCTGGCTTGAATCTCGAACATCTATCATCCAAATCAACAACCATGTCTGCCCTACGATGACACCCAACCATCACAAAGAGGCCAGCCAGACAACTCCGATCCGAGACCCAGTCATAACGATCTGATACAGACCAACTCAGATCCACGTTGTCAGAGCTCAGCCTCAGAGAAGCTACCAGAAAACCATAACTTCTGTCCCAGACAACAACCGCTGGGAACCAAATCCAAGGCGGCGCTCTAAGCAACAGTACGAAAGAAGGAAGAAGCAAGAAACAATAAGCCACAAGGCTAGCAACGGCCATGGCCATCGAAGCTTGGAAATTTAGTCGAAGGTGAGAGGCCGACGATAACCCTAGTAGAGTGCTAGGTCATTAGCGAAAAATTCGGGAACCAAATGTTTGGCCGACTAGTTACTTTAGTATAGCTACATCTAAAAAAGCGTTAGCCTTTCAAAAGCCTACAGCAGCGAAGCGAGAAGGGCAGAAAAAGCTAAAAAAATATAGAGAGAAGGAGAGAATATGCAACAAAGTAACAAATAGGAAAAGTAGGTACAACAATGGAGTGAAGCTAAGTTTTGGTACAAGAGAAAGAGGAAGAAAGTTTGCAGGTATAAGGCTATATCATGGTTAATTTTTCTTAGATAGAATTTGCCAGATAATGTCAATGATAGGAAAAACAAGTCTTCCTCCTCTCTGATACAACTTTCTCCAATTAATCCTCGTATGTCTTGTGGCCCTCCAAAAGTCTAATAGCTAGGCCATTTATGAACGACCACAACTACTATTAGAGTTCTCCCAAGCCTGTGAATGACATTGTTGTTGCTCTCAACTCTTAAGTGCTCCAACACTTAAAGCATTGAAACAAAATTTGGTTGTTCATGAACAGTCGTGTTTCGATGCTAAATCCCCTCAAAAATATGACGCCATTGCCATTGCTCCTTTAATATAATGGAGGTTGTTCACGAACAGCAGAAGTTATGGATGGTCATGACCATCACCAATTTAGAAGATTGTATCACCTTCCTTAGAAAAAGCAGCTGCACTACATTGAGCTATTAGCTTAATTCAAATACCAAAGCCGCAATAGAGATGAAATGGAGGTAAAATTGAAGTGTCAGGGCATATTACTAATTGCATAAAGCAAAACAATCAAAAATATATAAAGAGGGCATGGAAGACACGAGATCATCAATAATGTGTTTAGAAGATATGGCAATAAGCACTTTGAGTATGGTTTGTAGTTGACAGGTTTATCGTTGACACACTTTTTTTTTTTTTGATCAAAGAAGAACTTCATTAATAATGAACTACTTACAACGAGTTTTAGGCGACATCTCTTAACCAGAAATGGCCTCTAGACTTCACACTGGAACTCTATAGTGACTGACTCTAAACTGGCACTACAACTGTATGACAAAGACAAAAAGCGCAGGAGCAGTGAATCCTTGACAGCTCACCTCTCGTCCAGCCAATAAGAACTCTAAACTGGACAACTCACTTGTGTTGACACTAAACTCACCAACCAGAGTCTTCTTGACCAGCTTTGAATCGACCAAGCCAACACTCATTGTGACCTAAACTCGACCAAAAGAATTACCAGACATTCAGACCTGGGACTAAAGAAAACACCATCACCACCCAATTGTCAACACCATCCATCCACCACTGCTCCAAATCGCCATCGCTCCAACTCGATCCCAGACAGGAAGGACCCACTAGAAGGCCAAGGATGATTGTCTATAGTCAGACGTTTTTGCCACCGCTGTTGACCCAACTCTAGAACAGGAACTACCCCGAGACTGTGAAAGAGAAGATTGTCGCTGCCACATCCTTAGTAGTGCCTTATTACCGACTACACACCAACTGCCAAACAAACAAAACAAATAGCATTAAAACAAAAAAACCCAGGCCCAAATACCACCAGGCCCAGGCCGGGCCCACACTCAGATTAAGGCCCAGTCCGCCACCGCCGAAACACTCGCCACCACTGGACACTGATCGCCGCCAGCAACATACCATCTTCCCTTTCGCCGTAAACCAGATCAATATTGAACCAGCCATCACCCCTGAAGGAGCGGAGGACAGATCCCATCATCCCACCACCGGCAGCTCCGCTGCCACAGCCTTGACGCCAACCTTCCATCATCCCCATTACTCAGGCAAGGCGCGCCACCCCACCCCACCCCAGACCCAACCCAAACCTTCCGAATCCGATCGAAGCAAACTGACTGGATCGAAGGCCCGAAGAAACCAGCAAAGCCACCACCCGGTTATCACCGCCAAGAGACCTCCGAGCCCGCCACTCTAAAGCAGAACCACCCCCAGCCGTCCGCGCTCCTCCCTCGGATAGAGCAATACCGATCCCACTTGCCTGCCGCTAACGTCGATGTCGCCAAACGATCTGGTTTGCTCCGTCATCCCCCGCAATCTCTTCTCCAACTGGACCTCTCACAATCGGGTACTAAGTCCCTTCTGTCCCGTCCGACGACGACGCAGGAGGGCGCGCCGCCGGACAGGCACTGCTCACTTTCTGTTTTGCCTAGGGTATCTTTTTTTTATAACGAAGACTTCATAAAAGCGGGCAAGGCTATCGTTGACATACTTGCACGTCAAAACAAAAGCGACAACTAAAAATTTTGCATTATTTAAAAGAGCTTGCCTACTACATGAATAAAAATTGAGTGCAGCGCAACTATAGCACCTCTTTTTGAAGCGGTGGGGCAATGCAAGATTACCAGTGTAAACAAACTAAATAATGGAAGACAAGATGTTTCATTACTTTTAAGGGAAAATGTCTATTTACCCAAATTTGAGCTACAATAATCTCACTTATCTAAACATCTTATAAGATTACCCACTTACCTAATAAATTATATATTTTTTGCTCTAATACCCAATTAAATTTTTTTATTCGTTTTTTTTATTTTTGAGACAATTTTACCCTCCCTCTCTTTGTCACTTAGCAAAGAGAAGTTATGGGAGACTTCACAAGACACCAGTTACCGGTCGACGGAATTTCGTCATCAACATTGCGAGAATCCAGTCATTGGCTGCCTGAATCTAGTCATCGGTCATGGAACTTCGCCGGAGCTCCCAAAGAGGTTATCAAAGTTCTCATAGGTCACCGGAGAGGTCGCCGGAGACTTTTATTGCCCCTTAATAACAACATTATTGTCCTCAATAACAATTTTATTGCCCTCAAATAAAAGCTCTATTGAGGGTTAATAATCAATGAAAAATGGTGATATTCTAGATTTTCAAAATTTTAGGATGTTCATTTGACTCGTAATAAAATTTTTAAGAGCATTAGACATCACCGGTGCCGAAACTGAAGAGTTACAAGCAAATGTGAGCTTGTAAGCAGACTCTTGAGCTTCATGTTAGAGGACAAAAAGATTATACCAAATATGCCAATCCCAAACTGGTGTCTAACTAAGATCAAAGGCTTTTATCAACGAGTCATACATCAAAAACAAAAAAGGACTCCATCTATCTAAAATTCTTCCCATACGTATTTTCCATCGATCATTAACCCTTGCTCTATACGTGAAGTGCCCAAGCTAGCTCATAATGAACAAACCAGATCTATACTACCATGTTTTTTTCTCGTTTTGCAACTTTTCTCTGTCACTGTTTTTTTTTTTTTTTTCCATTATCAGCTATAGTTTTTCTATCTAGCTAGCTCTGTCAGCTCAAATCCCAACTAAACTCCTTCCTTTCCAATCCAAGACATTTTGTCCTCAAATTCTTCCTATTCAATCGATATTATACACTCCAAAATGCCACTTGTTCTGAGCATGACTTCATGAGATGGGTAATAATGGTTCTGTTGATATTGTCAGAGTCCCCATCGTTGCCGCGACGGAGAGAATAAGCAGCAGCAGGGCTCATAGATTCTTTGTGTACATACATAGTAACTGCCGGCCATAATCAGCACACATTAGCCCACTTCACATTGTCGGAATGGCCATGACAGTATGACCTCCGGAAATACGGCTAGCCAATCTTCATCGACAAACTGACCTTAGGCCAAAACATGCTTTGACACACCGCCACTCGCCGCCCAAAGTCGTCCTTATAAAAGAGACCAAAAGCCAGCAAACTGAGATATATTAGTCCCACATCGAAAGTAAGACTGAGGCAGCCCACTATTTCACCTATAAAAGATTCATTTCTCTCTCTTCATTCATTACACATTTAATAGGTACCTACCGCTACTCTGTCAATATAAATACATTGTCTGACTTTAGCATCTGAGGAGCGTAAACCGCCAACCGCGGTCTCCCCTCTTGACGCCATTATATTTCTCTTTACAGATAGCGAGATTTCATAAACTCACAACATATCGAAAGATTAGACCCTTGTCCACGTTATTAGAAGCCGACATCTTGTGGCTGTATTTTGAGCATTAACATTGGTGTCGTCTGTGGGAATTTTTGAACTAAAGGTTACTCTCCCATAATCTACTATGGCTAGCGGTAGTGGAATCGGCATTGACGACCAGACAAACCAATCTGTCAACCCTCAACCCACGAACCCTGCCAATCCTACAATGTCCATCAACCGTGAACTGTTCACAACACCAGTCAACACTAATGGTCAACCCCTTAACACCCCTGAGGTGCCTTTAACTCAATCCACTGTGGAGAACCAACCCGACGCCAGCCATTAAGCAGCATGTCGAGATCTTGCCGCCATGTTGGAAATGGCTTGAGTGGACCCACACAAAGCAGATAAAGAACGGGAAAAAGAACGAAAGGAGAAGGCAGAAGCTCAAAACCAAGTGGCGACACTTTTATCAAAATTTGAAGCACTAAAAAAGGTGCTAGGGACCGGTACAAATCCAGTGCAAAGCGAATACTCGCAAAGCGCAAGACTCAGCCCAAACACCAGGGTAAGGGTGACGCGAGCGTCAATAATTCAAATGGGTGTCGCCTTAAATCCACCCGAGCTAGCAGGATTAGGGCCAAATCTGCCGCCACAATTTGTGCAAGAACATGTAGCGGATTCACAACCGCAATATGATAATTCCTTCAGCGCAGGCAGCAGAGGAGAGCAGGAAACATGCCAGCCCCTCGACAACAAATCATGGTGCCAAATCAACCACCTTCCAGGCCCACTGTCGATGCCACCACCCTGATTCTGGAAAAAATATGAGAACTAGAAGAAAGGTTAATCAGAGCTGGAGCGGGTGCCCCACCACCAACTCTAAACCAACTTTTTGAAGCGGGCCTAGGTCCATTCACCGCCAGAATTTTTCAAACTGTCAGACCGACATATGCCAAAACCCCAAAGATCGCCTAGTTTAGTGGTTTAACGGATCCAATCATCCACATGGACACATTCAGAAAGGTAACCAACAACAAGAGTTTCGATGTTGCAACTCTCTGCCACTTATTCTGCGAAACATTGGATGGCGAGGCCATGTGATAGTTCTTTGAATGCCTCTCAAGATCTATCGACTATTCTCAGCCTTATCGAACACATTCCTGTCATGATTCATCCTCATGATGGACAGATATCACAGCTCAAGCCAATTGTTCAGCATCAAGCAAGGTACTGATGAATCATTGAAGGCATTTGTCACAAGGTGCAGAACCGCCACATCAAGGTGTCTGGATCTTGACAAAACAATGGCGTTGGCATCCTACAAGCAAAGACTCCTCAAGGCAAACTTCTTGTACCACCTTAACTGCAATTGCCCAAATGCCATGTACGTACAACCACGTCATGAGTAAGGCAGTCTTACACGCCCAGGCGGAGTACAACACTTATGGCACCACCCCACCACCACCACAAACTCCAGTAAAAACATCTCAACCTTCCACATCTCAACAAGGAAACACCACCACCCCAAATATCACCACACTGCCAAAATTTTACAAAAAAAAAAAAAATTAAACTACAGACAACTACTGCTGAACATCCACATTGACATTTAGGGAGGAACTTGAAGCACGATCACCACGACGACGTTTCTCAACAGGTTGAAGAATAGTTTTCGTCCTCTTCTCTGCCTTACTTGTTGGCGTCAGGGTCTTAAGATTACCATCCGACCTGACGTTATCCTCCCCAGAAGAGTCACTTCCTTGACCGCCATCAGAGGACCCAGCTTCTGAAGACTCGTCATCACCTGAAACTTCGACATCCTTGGACTCCTAGGCACCTTCAGCCTACATAGCAGGTTCCTGACATAACGGGGCTCGTTCAGCAATAATTTTCTCGAAGTTCAGATACCCTTAGCTCTCAAGCTCCTTGTAGTTGGCGGCAACACCTTGCCTGCCAGTATCCGTCAACAGTTTCATAAACTCTGCAGACCGTTTAAAAGCCTCGACCGCCTTTAGGCCAACCTTAACTTTCTCATCCTCCGCCATCTTAGCCTCCTTTCCTCACCTAGCAGACTGAAGGTCCGCTAACTCTTTTTCTTTGACAGTAAGTGGCTCTTGCATCTTGGAGGTGGTATCTTCCTTCTTAGTCTTCTCCGCCCTCAGAGCCACAAACTCAGAGTTGAGTTTAGAGATTGTAGTAGTATCCACAAGAGTTTTGTCAACCGCGCGCTTGAACTTCTCCTTGACATCAAGCAGAGCACTGTCAAGATTGGCAATATTCTCTTCAGTTGTGTTAATGTCTAAGATTGGGCGATAGCCCAAACCTCGGTTAATGCTGGTTCGGTGGGCGGACCGCTACTTGGGATGTCTTTAGAGCTTCCGCTATCCTTCAAGTAAAATACAACGGGCTTTAGAGGGAGACCGCGCTAGGCGGTCTTCTCTTCTCCGATGTCTAAGTTAGTCAATGTATTTATGTTGATAGAATAACAGTAGGTAAGTAGTAAATGCGTAATTAATGAGGAGAGATGAGTGGACCTTTTATAGGTGACAAAGAGGCTGATCTCTTCTTTGTTTTCGATGTGGGACTGAAATGCTTCAGTTCCAAGCTTCTGATGATCTGGGGCTCCGCTGATAGCTTATACTACTGTGTTTCTGTAGGTCTCACCGTTTGTGGTTATTGGTACCGCTGGCGGTAGCATGAGCGTAACTCATTACAGCTAATTATGCTTGGCAAATGCTCATGTAAGTACAAGTTGATATGTTCTTTTTCTCTCTCTGCTGCCAAGTTGCACTGCTCCTGCAAGAGCTCTTGCTTCAACTTACCCTCCTCCGATGAACCTTGATAGAGGAAAAGCTCATGAGCACCCTTCAGAATAAGATCCAAAGACGATTCCAACTTCAACGCCTCTTCTGGCTGAGAGACCCTCTCATCGCCACCAAACCCTAGTCATTCACAAACTTTATACAGAAAGCTCTGTTGACCGGAAAACGCACCTTGCACAAGTCCAAAAATGGAATTATCAGAGACAAATCCACCTCCTCCGGAGCTTTGACCACCAGCAACTGCCACATTCTTTTAGACAACCTTGGGTTTTTTCGCCAGATCGGGAAAGAGGGTTGAGGCACCAATTTTCCTCTTCTGAGGAATGGACGATTGCTCCTCAGCATGATTGGTAGCACTGCCGCCAAAACCCAAACCCCCAACAGCGGTCTCACCGACGTCTTTACCATCATGTTTGGATCCCTCTTTTCCGACGTAGTTTTCTTTTTCTTCTCCCTCTCAGCATCGTCCCTCTTCTTTCCCTCCTTATCACCATCCTTGTCTGCCACATCTTGCTGCTCCCCAACAACCATCTTAGCCGTCTCCTGATGCTTGCCCGCAGGAACCTCCAACACTAACCAAGTCTGGTCATTCTCCTGCTCAACATCATCCGCCACATCCTTATCCTTACCGACACTTTTCTTCTTTAATTTGGCATGGTTAGAGAGCAAGGGAGCCTCCAAAGTCTTGGCCTCTTTTCCCATCGTCACCACCCTTGTCTTAGGATCGACGGTCATCTTGTGCACCTTGGTAGACTCGATGATCATAAAGTTGACGTAATCCTTAATCCCACCAAGATCCGTCATCGCTTTCTTCAAGACTTCGTTGGTCCTCTTGTTCGTCCGAATAACAGCTACAGCAAGTCAAAACGCAAAAATTCAAGCAACGACAAAGAGCACCAAAAAAAAAAAAAGAGGTTCAAGTACAAGCGCTGCTCACCAGGCTCACTGGTAAGAGCCAAACGAATTAGCAGCGACCAATGTGACAGAACACGAAGTTCAAGGCAATTCTTGTTCGTCCAGCAATAATTCACACGACATACTGATGTTGTTCGATCTCCGTCAACTTCGGTATCCAACCCTCTGCAAAACAAACAAATAATCAGGTAACGAGGCAGAGACAATAATTAAAGGTAGTAGTACAATCAACAACAAGCACACAAAAGAAAGACTCAAGGAAAATTTTCCCAAGCGATCAAAGAACCTTTTATTGCTTGAAACTTCGACGGGACTGTGAACAATGGAGACTTGGCCTCTTTGGGCCTCGTGTCATATTCCCAACCTTCCGTGGTAACACATATAGTGACCCACTATGTGGTTGAAAAATCAGGAGTATTTTCCAAAAGCTTAGGAGCGCCAAGACAATGCGTTAATATCATAGTAGCACCGTACTTCTTTCTCTTGTTGTATGTCAGCTCGGAAAAAAACAAAACCTCCGCCACTGTAGGAAATTCGTACCCTAATAATTACCATAGGGCAATCATGGCCAATAACATCTTCCATACATATTTATGGAAACCTGGTCAACCGTAACATTTGACTCGCAGATTAGATATTACAAACTCGAAAGTAACAGCAATTTCACACAATGGTGAAGGATGACCTCATGAATGGCGGCACAACCCTCCACCAAGTTTGTAGCCTTATCACCCTTTTGTAATGGCCACAACTTCATAATTCATGGTAGCCGGAATCGCTCTCTCAGCTTATTTATTTTCCACCACGACATGGTGGAAGTGGGTTCTTCACCCCGGTACCATCTCTGATGGTCCAGGAAAAGTTGGTAGGCTGAGAACTTTGCCCCTCTTCTTCAACCTCAACTTCAGTCACTTTGTCCTGACGCACCGACATGACCTTCGTTACTATCGGACAATGCCGCGTCCTCCCTTCTGCAGGCAATCTCATGCTCTTCAATTTGTCGCGACTCATTTTCTTCACTTTGATGCAAAACGCTATTCTTGGCGGAGAAATTGTTTGCAACTGAACTAAGTCTAGCAGCTCCTCAAACCTACCTCCTGCAGAAGCAGAATGACGTAACGAGTTAATAAATTCTCTCTCCGACTAGTTAAGTGACGACACGTCAGACGCCGAGTCTTCACTACTTGAGATATCAATAACGATCAGCATACTTCACAAACGCTCAAAACCTAGAAGTTAGCAGTCAAGTTAGATCTAAGTCTGCGCTATGTTAGAGTCACAAGGACATGATCAAGAACATCAATCATTCAAAACCCAGAAACCTAAGAACCCAAAAATCCCAACGTATAAACGTCATTAACATCAAAACCATAGGCACGCTACAGCAAACTCAACAACACGCATGTAATCACAAGACACAAATTCAACCCCAAACACAATCTCAGAAGCAAAAACACTACCAAGATTAGAGACCTCACCTACAAAGTGGCCGAGTAGAAAATGAAGAGAAACAACGGAGCAAGATAAACAAAACCAGTCATTGTTACCTCTGTGATCTCTGTCTCCTTGCTAAAGCCCTTTTCGCCCGATCCTCTCTAACAACAAATCTCTCTTAGCGACGAAGGTGAGGCAAAAAGTTTTAGAAATAGGGCTAACTGTGAAAAACCCTTCTTCGTCCCCCCCTTAAATACAAACTCTTCCGACAAATCTCCACCGTTGCTGCAAAACAACCTCCTCACAAGATCGAGCCACGTGTCCTACTAAGTTATAATTACACCGGTTAACGGAGACGTCGCCTTGGTAACCCACGTAATCATAACCCCTGATTTATGATGAAACAACAACTGCCGTGAAGCGACATGCTCGCACATGTCAACCCAGTCAGACGTTCCCACGTGTCACCTAACCTTGTCAAAAAATCGCACTGAATCTTTGCGTGAATTCAAAATTCTAAACAACACCGCTAACGTGTTTCGTTGTCCGAAAACAAAGCTTGTTCACCGTTAACATGACTTGTTTTCTGCCAACAAACCCTGTTCACTGCTAACTTATTTCGTTTCCCGCTAACAAACCACTATTACAAAGCTTTGCCCTCCACCAACAACTTCTATCTACTGCAACAAAGTTCATTTTCGGCTAACAACCTCTATCATCCATTATAAAACTCAACTATAAATTTGATAAATAAATTCAAAGGTTCCTCCGCCAAACAACATGATCGTAGTAACTGACACAATTTACACTCAGCAGAGAAATATCTGACAGTGGACATTTCCCCTACCAATAGTAACACTGACCTCCACTAGGCAGTACAATAAAGTTTTCTCCTTCGGGAAAGAGTAAGGGACGAATTAACACAACCCATGGCAGCCATTGATCAGGCCGTTAAATTTCCAACACTAAGGCACCAAAAGAGTGGGCTCGCTACCCGTGGCCTCAAGCTGTCAAGCAACTTCCTTCACCAAACAATTAGCCGATCAAACGGAGGTTTTTCTCAACTGGGGAGTGGGGGACTCCCTGGAAGGCCTAGCAGGGACCCACCTGAAAGGGCAAATGCCCTCACTCAGAAAAAATCCATGGTTGACGGCGCACTCGCATTGATTATGCCCGACATGTAACCTAAGGCTTTGCCTTAGCGGCAATAACTCTCCAACCAAGAAATCCCTCCTTGACTGGGGATTTAGGAGACTTGTACATACATGGTATCTGCCAGCCATAATCAGCACACATTAGCCCACTTCATATTGTCGGAATGGCCATGACAGTATGACCTCCGGAAATACGGCAAGTCAATCTTCACCGACAAACTGACCTCAAGCCAAAACATGCTTTGAGGCGCCGCCACATGCCGCCCAAAGCCGTCCCTACAGAAGAGATTGAAAGCCAGTAAACTGTGATATATTAGTCCAACATCGAAAGCAAGACTGAGGTAACCCACTATTTCACCTATAAAATATTCACTTCTCTCTCTTCATTCCTTATGCATTTAATAGCTACATACCACTACCCTGTCAATATAAATACACTGTTTGATTTTAGCATCGGAGGAGCGACGACCGCTAACCACGGTCCCCCCTCTTAACGCAGTTGTATTTCTTTTGACAGATAGTGAGATTTCGTAAACTCACAACACATCGGAAGATTGGACCCTTGTCCACATTATCGGAAGCCGACACCTTGCGGCGGTATTTTGAGCATTAACACTTTGTTTCTTTGTTAGTCTGCCCTTCCTATGGGTTACAAATCTGAAAAGTGGGTCCTCATGTCGATGTCAAGTTAGCATGTGACATCACAAATGAAGACGATTTTAAAATTTGGACCCGACTGATAGAATTTGAAAATGCAGGGACGATCCTGATTAAAAAAGAAAAAATCAAGGACCAAACTAATGTTTGCCCCAAAGTGGGGGCAAACTGAATTTAGTCCTTTATTTTAAATCCTTAAATTGAAGATTTCACCTTTTGAAAAATTCAGAAAATATTCTGGGGTGTCCTTAGCAATTAATGAGATTACAAATTGTACTTACATAGGCATTTGCAAGCATAATTAGCTATAATGAGCCACGCTCATACTACCACTAGCGGTACCAACTCCTGCCAAAGGAGTGACCTACGGGAACACAGCCAAGCAGGCTACCGCCTGAGCACCGGCTTGCCCCCAGATTATCGCTGACGTGCCGCCACACGCCACGCCAAGACAGCATCAGAAGCTGGGGACTGAAGCATGTCAGTCCCACATCGAAAAACATGAAGAAGATCAGCTCATTCTTCACCTATAAAAGGTTCTCTCCTCTCTCCTCATTGATTATGCAATTAATACTTACCTACTGTTACTTTGTCAACATAAATACATTGACTAACTTAGGCATCGGAGAAGAGAAGACCGCCCAGTGCGGTCTCCCCTCTGACGCCCTCTGTATTTTACTTGACAGGTAGCGGGAACTTTGAGTATCATTGATAGCGGCCCGCCCATCGGACCAGCGTTAGTAAAGGTTTAGCTACCGCTGAATTTTAAACATCAACATTGGCGCCGTCTGTGGGAATCCTTGAACATAAGGCCATCCCACCACATCCACCATGACTAACGGTAGCGGGGGAAACACTGAGGAGCAAGCGGACCAACCCGCCAATCCCCACCCCACCAACCCCACGATCAGCGTTAATCCAGTGGTTAACTTTAACCGTGCACTATTCAGCACACCAGTCAACCCCAGCGGGGAACCCCAGGCCCCCCCCGGTACAGGACTTCGCCGCTATGTATGAACTGGCACTAGCGGACCTTCACAAGGCAAATAGAGAACGCGAGCACGAACGCAGAGAAAAGGCCGAGGCCCAAAAGCAGGTAGCGACGCTGATGTCAAACTTTGATGAACTAAAGAAGGCGCTGGAGGAGAACGCTAACCCAGCGCAAAACGAGCAGTCGCGGAGCACTAGGAGAAGTCAGGCCACCACTGGCGGATTGGTACACAGACCAATAGTGCAGATGCAAGTACCGTTGAACCCACTAGAGCTACCGGGAATGGGACCACCTCCTGAACCCCGACTACTGTTGGAGTAGGAGGCCGAGTCACAACCGCATACCAGCTGCTCAACAATCAGGACCAGAACCAAGGGTAATATGCCTGTCCCTAGGTGAGAGCTGGTTGAGCGGAGCATCCAAAAGGGACCCGATGGAGACGCAACCGCCATAATACTAGAGCAAATGTAACAATTAGAACAAAGGCTAATCCGGGCCGAGGCAGGCGCCCTAGCGCCAATACCAAATCCACTCTTTCCATCCAGACCAGGACCGCTCACCGCCAGGATCCTGCATGTCATCCGCCCGGCACACGTAAAAACACCAAAGATGTCCCATTACGGCGGCATGACTGACCCCTTTATCCATATGGACACCTTCAAAAAAGTCACCAATAATAAGGGGTTCGATGACGCCACCTCTGTCACTTATTCAGCGAAACGCTTGATAGTGAGACAATGAGTTGGTTTTTTGAGTGCTCGCCGGGATCCATCGACTCATTTCATGCCCTATCAAATGCTTTCCTTTCGCGGTTCATCCTATTGGCTGCCGGCTACCACAACACAACTCAGCTTTTCAACCTCAAACAGGGGGCGGAGGAAACATTGAAGGCGTTTGTCACCAGGTGGCAAGCGACAACATCCCAATACCGCGATCTCGACAAAACAATGGCGCTGGCAGCTTTCAAGCAGGGACTCCTCAGGGGGCCATTTCTCTATCACCTCAATTACAACCATCCCAACGCCGCTTACGACCATGTCATGAGCAAGGCTGTCATCCATGCACAGGCAGAATTCATCACATATGGAGAAACCTCCCCATCACCACCAACACCTGTAAAATCCACCTACCCTCCTCCAGCCATCAGGAAACCGCTAACAAAACCTCTGTTGCTCCGCCAACTGATAAGAAGAGGGAGTGGCAACAGAGCAGCCACCATAGCAAGCGGCAGAAGGATCAGCATTACACCAAGGGTAGCCGCTCATTCCAGGGAGATAACCGTAATAAACCAACGGAGTCATCCCAGCGGTACGCAGTGTTCACTGTCCTCAAGGCCTTATACGAGGAAATATACGATTAGTGCAAGGACCAGATTCCGCCACCACCCCCAAGAAAATACCCACGGGTGGGAAAGCCCAGAAATACTGGCAAGTGGTGCAAATATCACTAGGACAGCGGCCACAACACCAACAATTGTAACGCCCTCAAAACAGCCATTGAAACCTTGTACCGAGACGGTAAAATGGAGCAATTCAAGGTACACCAGCCACCACCTGTGATCGTTAACATTGAGCCCTTGGGCCGCATCAACACCATTGACGGTGGTGCTCCAATCACCAATATGTCTCACAGGGTAAAGAAGCGTTACGCACGTGCCAACCACCCCAAGGAGGTGTGCAATATCCGCTATGAGAGATCCACTAAGCTCCCCAAATCCGGTTGGGAGCCCATTACCTTCTCAGAGGAGGAGGAACGCGGAGTACATCTGCCCCACGAAGATCCATTCTTGATCGACACCATACTCGATAGATGGTCGGTAGGGAGGATCCTTGTCGACAGCGGATCCGCTGTAAATGTCATCTTCAACAGGTGCTATGACAAACTCCGGCGGAACAGAAAATTACTGCAGGATCATGAGCAATTGCTTAGCTTCTCCGGTGATGTCACACAGCCATTAGGCTCCGACTATATGCGAATGGTTATCTGCGCCAGTCCACGAATGGCAGAGATCCACACGGAATTCATCATTGTGGACTGTTTCAGCTCATACAATGCCATAATCGGTCGACCGGCACTTAACAAGCTCAAGTGCATCATTGCCGGGTACATGCTCCTCATGAAGTTCCCCACTCCCAACGGAACAGGCTGTGTAAGGGGAAGCCAACAGCTGGCACGAGAGTGCTATTCCACAACCATGACACGATCAGCGCGCCGCCATGAAATCTTAACATTGGGAAATCAAGCAGCGGCGCCAGACATCTTCGAGGACCCCAGAGACGAAGAGAAGAAGTATGTTAAAAAGGAGCCTGTCAACCCGGAGACATCCTTGAGGGTTATCAGCATCTCTGACGAACACCCTGAGAGAACATTCCGCATCGGCGCTCAGCTCGACCTAGAGGTAGTGGCTGAACTCACCCAGTTTCTACGTGACAACGCCGCCATCTTTGCATGGTCCTACGCTGACATGCTAGGCATCTCCCCCGAGGTCATTACTCATAAATTAAGTATCAAACCATCCGCCTACCCTACCAAGCAGCGGCGGAGGGCCTTTGATGAAGAAAGATACCGTGCTATAGGAGAGGAGGTTGCCATGCTCCAGACCATTGGATTCATCTACCAGGTAAATTACCCGCAGTGGATTTCCAACTTGGTCATGGTAAAAAAACCCAACGGAAAGTGGCGAATGTGTGTCGACTTCAAGGGCATCAACAAGGCATGCCCCAAGGACAGTTTCCTACTACCCCGTATAGACCAACTGGTCAATGCAACCGCTGGTCACGAGCTACTCAGCATGATGGATGCCTTCTCCGGCTACAATCAGATCAAGATGCACCCTGGTCACACCTCCTTTACCATTGACAAAGGCCTATACTGCTACAATGTCATGCCATTCGGTTTGAAGAACGCCGGGGCAACTTACCAGCGGCTGATGAATGCTATGTTTGCGGAGCATTTGGGCAAAATCATCGAGGTCTACGTGGACGATATGTTGGTAAAAAGCATAAGGGCCAGCGGACACGTAGCAAACCTCAGAATCATATTCGCCATTCTCTTGGCCTACGGTATGCGCCTCAACCCAGAAAAAAGCTTCTTCGGTGTCACCGCCAGCAAATTTCTAGGTTACATAGTCAGTGAGAGGGGCATAGAGGCCAACCCTGACAAGGTACAAGCCATCCTCAACATGAAGGCTCCAGAATGGAAGAAGCACGTTCAGAGTCTCCAGGGCAAGCTAACCGCTCTCTCTCGGTTTATTTCCAGACTCACTGACAGATGTCTCCTATTTTTCAAAGTCCTAAAAACAACCCACAAGAAAATCATCGACTGGAACCGAGACTGTGCGGCGGCGTTCCAGAGCTTGAAAGAGTACTTGGCAGCAGTACCACTCCTCTCCATTCCGGTACAGGGGGAGATACTATACATATACCTAGCGGTATCACAGACAGCGGTAAGCTGCGCCATTGTCAGGTGGGAAGGCCAGGATGAGCTCCCGTATTCTACGCCTGCAGAGGCATGAACGGGGCCGAAACAAGATATCCACCCCTGGAACAGCTCGCTCTTGCACTCATCACCGCCGCTAGGCGCCTCCGCCAGTATTTTCAGGCTCACACAATTCATGTCTTAACGAACCAGCCATTGAGGCAGGTAATGCAGAACCCGAAGCACTCGGGGCGCCTCAGCAAATAGGCCATTGAGCTCAGTGAGTTCGACATTGACTACAAACCAAGAGCCGCCATGAAGGGCCTAGAGGTGGCGGACTTCATTGCTGAGCTCACTGAGTGGCAGGATGATCCCAACATAGAAGCACAGCCTAGCACAACAATGATAACCGCCGAGGAGCCAGCTCCCCAGCAATCAGACTGGAACCTACACGTGGAAGGCTCCACCTGCGCCAAGGCCAGCGGCGCCGGAGTTATCCTGACAGGACCAGGGGGACTAGATGTGGAGTACGCGTTGAAGTTCAATTTCAAAGCCTCAAACAACATGGCGGAGTATGAAGCCCTCATTGCCGGCTACTCCTCACCATAGACTCAGGAAATGATAGTGTCAATATATTCAGCCACTCTCAGCTTGTCGTTAACCAGGTCAACGACAATTTCCAGGCCAAGGACCAACAGTTGGCGACATATTTGGGATACATCAAGACGCTCCTCAAAAAAATTCAAATTGCACACCATCACACAGAACCCCAGGGAAAAGAACGCCAGGGCTGATTCACTGGCAAGACTAGCAACCGCTCAGCCACACCAGAGTCCGGCGGACACAAGGGTGGAGTATCTTGACAAGCCTAGCATCACAAAAACCCTAGCGGAAATCTTCAACATCGAGGTCAATTCCGGTTGGATGAAAGAGATCATCGAGTACAAACGCAACAGAACATTGCCAGAAGACAAGGTCGAAGCCCGACAGCTCAAGCGGAGAGCAACCCGCTACAACATCCAAAATGGCAAGCTTTACCGCCAGGGGTTCACCCACCCCAACCTCCGGTGTCTAACCCCAGAGGAGGGAAAGGTCGTGTTGATAAGGATACACGACGGAGAATGCGGCAACCACTCGGGCGCCAGGTCCTTGGCCAACCGGACAATGCGACAAGGCTACTTTTGGCCCACACTCGGCGACGACGCCAGAAGGATATCAAAATCTTGCCACAAATGTCAACAATATGCTGATATCCCACACGCCCCAGCGGAACCACTGTCAATCATCATCGGCCCATGGATCCACTCGACCTGGGGCCTTGACTTGATGGGCAAATTCCAAACCGCCAAAGGCCAGTTCAAATATATCATTGTTGCCATTTACTACAATAGCAAGTGGATCGAGGCAGAACCACTAACGGCAATAACCACCGCCAAGGTAACTCACTTCCTCTGGAAGAACATCTACTGCCGCTATGGTGTCCCCCATACCATCATCACAGATAATGGCACGCAGTTCAACAACAAAGAACTCATATCTTTCACCGCTAACTTGGGCACCAAGATAAGTTTTGCATCTGTCGCTCACCCCCAAACTAACGGCCAGGTCGAAGCAGCAAATAAAATAATCAAAAAACTGCTAAAAAAGAAGCTCGACGACGCTAAGGGATTATGGGCCGAAAAATTGCCGGAAGTGCTATGGGCCATCAGAACCACCCCAACTTCCGCCACTGGTGAAACACCATTCTGCATGATGTTCGGAACTAAGGCCGTCCTACCTATAGAGGTAACTCAACCCACCGCCATAGTCGAAGGCTACTGCCCCGAGACCAACGGCGAGGGAGTCGACCTTGACAGAGACCTCCTAGAGGAAAAACGACACAAGGCCCATCTGCCCAATTTGCAAAACAAGCAACGGGTATTACGTTTCTATAACGCTAGGGTCAAGGCCCGGAACCTCCAACTGGGGGACTGGGTAATGAAGGAAGTCATTCCACCACCAACGACACTACGCCCAACTTGGGAGGGTCCATACAAAATAGTGGAAATCGCTAGCCCTGGCACATTCTACCTGATGGACAAGGATGGTGTCACAACGACCCACCCTTGGAATATCGAACACCTTCGGTATTACTACAAATAGTCATGCCGCTACCCTAGAGCATCTTGAGTTAGCTAAATTTTTGACTCAATATTTAGCTAAGGGAAGGAACCCAACGGGTACAACCCCGCTTTTTGTAAACGCTGACATATCAGCTATCAATGAAACGAGGAATTATTCAAACCATTGTCGCCAAGTCCAAGTACAAGAATTAAAGGGCAATGCCAACAAAGTTCGGCGGACTATGTCCGCTACATCGTGCACTTGGAACAATTTTAATCCCTTTAATGTTTCATTGAGTCACAAAACAGCAGTCAAAACTCTAGCGGTTCGAACAAATGCAAACATTGCAATCAGCAAACACATCCACACTTAGCAAAATACCAATTGTATTAGAGGTCGGAGCTACCCGCCCAAAAATATTGTTCAATTACAATAAGCTGTAGCGACATATATATATATAAATATAAAGAGGGGGCAAGACAAAGGCCTCAGTGGCAATACTTCAGGTGGGGTAGCCATCTTCATTCCTTAGGGGCTTCAGCGGCAGTCTCGCCCTCCGGCGGCTGTTGGACGGACTGACGACTCGTCTGGTCGGACCCATGGGTAGTAGGACTCGGCGTGAAAACGGTACCGTCTTCTCGAGTATGGGTAGCCAAAAAGCCAGCACGGGAGACCTCAGACCGAGTAGGAGGAGTCCGCTGAGAATCTTCCGTCGGACGCATACCACTTTCACCGCTACCCGAGCGGGCACCTTCAGCCTCGCCGGGAACTACATCCCTCGCGGGCGGTGCATCCTGACTTGACGGTCCGGCAGGCTGGGATGCCTTGACCCAGTCGATAGCACCCTTCTGATTCAGCAGTTCCACGTTGGCCATGGCGCCGACCTTCGCCGCCTCGGTCATGGTTTTCTTATATTCCGCCTACTGCTTGAACTGTTCCACAGCCGCAGAAGCCGCATGCTTCCCCTCCGTCCGCAGACGGCCAACCTCACCCTCTAACTTCTTCAACTCAGTAGACTTGGCGGCAGATTCTCGCTAAAGGATCTCAACTTTCTTTGCCTTGGCCGCCACCTGATCCTTCAGCAGGGCCATGTCTTGCTCTAGCCTGGAGACGTGGTCATTCCGCTCCACGTCTCGTGCAACGGCCACAGAGAGCTTGCCGCGAGCATCAGCGGCATCACATTCTGCCTTGGTCAGGGGCCACTCCGCGTCCGCCGAGCTGTCCTTAGTCTCCCCCAGCTCCCTCTGGAGACCCTCCATCTCCTCGCTCAACTGCCACTCCACCAGGGGTTGCTTAGAGGCTGCCATGAACATCTCATGTAGCCCAACGGACAGGTGCCCAAAGGTTGAGCTATAGGATAACTGTTCAATGGCGGTTGAGCGAATGATCCCCTCCAGCCCGCCGAAACCCAACCGCTGGCAGAGGTCAAAGATGAACTCCCGCTCAGCCTCCGTCAGGAATTCAGCATATGCGGCAAACGAGTCGAGGCCACTCGTTTGCACATCCGACCCAGCAGCCACAGTTGCCTTCAAAGGAGCTTGCCTTGCCTTCTTCCGCTGGCGGACCACAACGGTATCCTCATCCGCCGCATCATCTACATCGACCGGGTCGTTTTGTCGCCTCTTCCCTTGCGGTACCAACCATGTCACACCGGCGGCTACAGGGAAAGCTCCCATCTACGGCTCCAGCCACGCAATAGTCACTGGCTACTTGGAGGGCGCCACCCTCTCATTTCGCAACCCACGCCTAGCGGTTGGCACCCTCTCCTTCTGCTGCACTGGCGCAGCGGAGACATTGCTTCCACCAGCTCCCGCCTGCACCACGGGTGAGCCATCGGGGCCGAGGTGGGAGTGAAGCGGCATCGGTAGCACCACCAGAGTCTCGGACTGGCTCATCGCCAATGTCTCCGGATCCACAACTGTATGTTGGGCCGCTAGCCCAGAAGCATACATGCTCTCCAGAAAATCATTTATCTCAGCACGGTCCATGGCTTTCTCAAACGCCTCACGACTAGCTCTGTTGCCTGGCAGAGAATCTAAAAAAAAAAAAGAAGTGAGTCAACCTGACGGTAACCAGATAAACACTCATCAGCGGAAGCTACTTACCAACGGCTCGTGTCAACTGCTGATCGACCAGCAGCTCCCAACCTGTAAGTAGGCGGAAATCTAATAAGTTACGGTTCTGCCAGCAGCCGTTGATCCTTGCCAGGCGACAATCCTCTTCGCGCGTCAGATTGTAGCGCAGCCCTGCTACACAAAAAAAATCAAGTGGTCAGTACAACATTTACGCAAACAAAATCAACTCCAGCCGGCGGTAGACTGACAACCTCGGATAGGTTGGAATTCCGACTTAATCCTGAAGGTCGGCTCTCCATTGTTGGCCCCAGCCTGGTATTCCCATCCGACGGTGGCAACACAATAAGTCCCCCGCTAGGGCGACATGGAATCCTTTCAATTCTCGATTAGCTTCGGCGCCCCCTGGTGGCGGCTCAGATTCACTTGCCCGCTGCATCCTTGACGCCTCACGTACGCCAACTCATAAAAGTGCAGCACCTCCGCCACAGTGGGACCCTCGCAACCACTCAGGCGCCATAGCGAGTTGAGCCCCATCAACAACTGCCACATGTTAGGGCAAATTTGCCCAAAAGCGAGGCCAAACTCGCAAACCAGGATATGGAGATTGGGCAATAGTGGGAATGTCACGCCCTGGCGGAAAGATCGCCTTGTGCATGGAGGCGTGCCCAGCTGGTAGGATCGACGCTAGCTCGTCCTTATGCGGTGGTCGCAGCTTCACCACACCCGGCAGGCAGAACACCCGCTTAACACGGTCGACGGCGGCCACTGTCATCGGTCCCCCAGCCTCATCGACTGCTGTGCCGTCACTGAGAACCCACGCAGACTCAACTTCTTCCCCACCAGTCTCTTTCATCCCACCACTAGAGCTGCTCGCAGCACTGTTGCTCGCCAGCCTCTCCTCCCGCCTGTCATGAGCGACGACATCCTCTCCCACCCTAGAACTCTCGGGGCCACCAGCGCGACCCATGCCAACTTCCCGGGGAATGGTCTGTAGCGGCACGATGTCTAGCGGTTCGGACAGTGAGGTTCCTGCAGGGGTAGACGGATGCAACAAGTCAATAAACACCCTTATCCGCCACGTTGAGCAACACGTCAGACCCGAAATCCTTACTGCTCTAAATCTCTATGACGCCAGCCATCCCAATCCCTAAAACCCACAGCCAGTCAGTGCATACAAGATCTAGGCTATCCCTATGTCAATTATACCCAAGAACATCAAGAACAATTTCCCAGAAACCACCATAACAAGAACACAACACGTTCGTACAGTCAGCCCAGATTCGGTCATCTAAGAAATCCCTAAAACCCCATCTCGCCATCAAACATCAAAAGTCACCCCCACAGCCCACCCCACACCCTCATACCAAATCGAAAAAAAAAAAAAAAAAAAATCAACACAGATTCAATGGAACAGGGGTGAGATTCGGAGTACCAACCTTAGAGATGAAGGCCTGTGGCGAAATCAAAGGTGTCTGCTTCAGATAACTTTCGTGCTTCAATGATCGACAATTTCACGACGAACTGGCAGTCTGCTTCTCAGAACACAGGGCCAAGCTTGAAGACGACGATAACAAGCAAAAGTTACAAAGTGTCAAACCTACGGATTTCCCCCCATTTTATGTCCACATCAAGTTAATCTCGGCCATCCGCTGAAAAACGACATCGCACCACAACCATAAACGTGCCCCACAGGCGCACTTAATCTCGGTTACAAAATCAATAATTACTCGCATTAATGACGAGGTGACGGGCGTGCTGAAAAAACATTATCACACACGCTAATACAGTACATGTACGCCACGTGTCAGGCACCTTCACACGAAGCGTCTGTCCAAGATAACTATCGAAAAATAATCAGTCAGCGGAACACTTAGCGAGATAGTCTCTACTAAGCGCAACTCCGCTAGCGGAACATCTCCCTTTCCATCTTGCAAGTGAGTCTTTGCTAAGCGCAACCCCGCTAGCAGAACATCTCCCTTTCCATCTTGTAAGCGAGTCTCCGCTAAGCGCAACTCTGCTAGCGAAACATCTCCCTTTCCATCTTGCAAGCGAGATAGTCTCCGCTAAGTGCAACTCCACTAGCGGAACTTCTCCTCCCTCAACCTGGGAAGGCAGTCGCCGCTGACCACAACGCCATGCACCAGGCTATTGCCAGGAAGGTCCTAGTGACAATTCTGGCCACTTATCATCAGCGGAGGAACTTTCGCCAGAGGCGATTCCCAAGGCCACTCCTCACTTTGACAATGACCGCAACGCGGCGTTACAGTCAAAACATGATCCTCCGGGACAGGTACAGGGATGCGTCAACAGTCTCCGACAGCCCTGATCAGGCACGTTGACCCCAGCCACTAGGGTATCACAGATTGGGTTCGCTAGCTAACACCCTCTGCTCAACGCAACTCCCCTCAACAAATAATACACCGGCCAAACGGAGGTTAATAGCAAGCTTTACCTCCAGGGGTTCACCCACCCCAACCTCCGGTGTCTAACCCCAGAGGAGGGGAAGGTCATCCTGGCAGCGATACATGGCGGGGAATGTGGAAACCACTCGGGCTCCAGATCCTTAGCCAATCGCAAAATGCGACAAGGCTACTTCTGGCCTAAGCTCGGCGACGATGCTAGGAAGATATCAAGATCTTGCCACAAATGCCAACAGTATGCTGATCTCCCACATGCCCCAGTGGAACCACTGTCGATCATCATTGGTCCATGGATTCACTCCACGTGGGGCTTGGACTTAATGGGAAAATTCCAAACCGCCAAGGGCCAGTTCAATTACAGCATTGTCGCCATTGACTACAACAACAAGTGGATAGAGGCAGAGCCACTGACGGCAATAACTACAGCCAAGGTAACTCACTTCCTCTGGAAGAACATTTATTGCCACTATGGTGTCCCCCACACAATCATCACAGACAACGGTACACAGTTCAACAACAAGGAACTCATATCTTTCACCGCTAACCTAGGCACCAAGATGAGTTTCGCATCTGTCGCTCACCCCCAAACCAACGGCCAGGTCGAAGCAGCCAACAAAATAATCAAAAAACTGCTAAAAAAGAAGCTCGACGACGCCAAGGGTTTGTGGGCGGAGAAGCTTTCGGAAATACTGTGGGCCATCAGAACTACCCCAACTTCCGCCACTAGTGAAACACCATTCTACATTATGTTTGGAACTGAGGCTATCCTACCCATTGAGGTAACTCAACCTACAGCTAGGGTAGAAGGCTACTGCGCCGAGACCAACGGCGAGGGTGTCAACCTCGACAAAGACCTCCTAGAGGAAAAACGACACAAGGCCCATTTGCACAATTTGCAAAACAAGCAGCGGGTATCACGTTTCTACAACGCTAGGGTCAAAGCCCGGAACCTCCAACTGGGGGACTGGGTAATGAAGGAAGTCATTCCACCGCCAACAGCACTCCGCCCAACATGGAGGGTCCATACAAAATTGTGGAAGTCGCTAGCCCCGGCACCTTCTACCTGATGGACAAGGATGGTGTCACAACGACCCACCCTTGGAATACCGAACACCTTCGATATTACTACAAGTAGTCATACCGCTACCCTAGAGCATCTTGGCTTAGCTAAATTTTTGACTCAATATTTAGCTAAGGGAAGCTACCCAATGGGTACAACCCCGCTTTTTGTAAATGCTGACATATCAGCTATCAATGAAACGAGGAATTATTCAAACCATTGTCGCCAAGTCCAAGCACAAGAATCAACTGGCAACGCCAACAATATTCGGCAGACTACGTCCGCTACGTCGTGCACTTGGAACAATTTAAATCCCTTTAATGTTTCATTGAGTCACAAAACAGCAGTCAAAACTCTAGCGGTTCAAAAGAAAAATAAAATGCAAACAATGCAATCAACAAACGCACCCACACTTTGAAAAATTTCAGAAACAAAATACTAACTTTATATTGGGGGTCGGGACTCTCGCCCAAGAATATCGTTGAGTTACAATAGGCCTTAGTGGCGCAAAAAAGAAAAGAAAAGGCATCAGCAGCACTACTTCAGGTTGGGGAGTCATCTTTATGGCTGAGGAGCATCAACGACAGTCTCGCCCTCCGGCAGTGGTTGTTGCTCAGATTCATGGTTTGTCTGATTAGACCCGCGAGCGGTAGGGCTCGGCGTTATAATGGAATTGTCCGCTTAGGTGTGGGCAGCCAGAAAGCCAGCACGGGAGACCTCGAACTGCGTAGGCGGTGGGGTTCAATGAGAGTCGTCCGCCGGACGCATATCGCTCTCGCCGCTACCTGAGCGGGCACCCTCAGCCTCAACGGGAACCATATCCCTCTTGGGCAGTGCATTTTGACCTGATGGCCCAGCAGGCTGGGACGCCTTGACCCAATCGATAGCGCCCTTCTGATTCAACAGTTCCACATTGGCCATGGCACCAGACTTCGCCGCCTCAGTAATGGCCTTCTTGTATTCCGCCGACTGCTTAACGTTTCCACAACGGTCGCCGCCGCACGTTCCCCCTCAGCTCCCAGGCGAGCAACCTCGCTCTCCAGCTTCTTTACCTCAGCGGACCTGGCGGCAGCTTCCCGCTGAAGGATCTCAACTTTCTTATCCTTAGCCGCCACGCGATCCCGCAACAAGGCTATATCTTGCTCTAGCTTGGAGACGAGGTCATTCCGCTCCAGGTCCCGCTCAACTACAACGGCCAATTTTCCACGGGCATCCGCCACATCACAGTCTGCTTTGGCCAGGCGTCGCTCCACATCCGCCAGTCTGTCCTTGGCCTCCCCCTGGACGCTCTTGATCTCCTCCTTGAGCTCCCGCTCAACCCGAGGCTGTGCCGACCCCGCTAGGAACAATTCGTGCAGCCCAACCGAGAGATATCCAAATGCCGAGCTGAAGGACGATTGGTTAACGGCGGTTGAGCGCAAAATCCCCTCCAGGACTCCAAACCCGAGCCGCTCACAGAGATGATATAGAAATTCCCTTTCATGATCTGTCAGGAACTCTGTGTACGCTACAAACGAGTCCAGCCCGCTCGCCTACACCTCCTGGCCGGCGACCACTGGCACCTCTGGCGGAGCCTGTCGTGCCCTCTTCTGCTGGCGGGACTCGATGGTCCCCACGTCATCCTCTTCCTCCTCTCCATTGGAGTCATTCTGGCAACGCCTCCTCTGAAGCCCCACCCGTATGGATCCAGCGGACGCAGGCCTCGACTCCTTCAGCGGCTCAAGCCCAGCAACGATTACTGCTTCAGCCGGCAGCACCACTTTCTCCTTCTGCGGCCCACTCCGGGTAGCGGGCACTATCTTTTTTTTTTGCACAGTTGCAGAAGGGACCCTACTCCCGCCGCCAGTCCCACGACCCACGCCAATCGCCGCTTGAACGACGGGCAAACCGTCAGCACCAAGGTGAGAGTTGTGCGGCATGGGCAGCACCACGGGTGTCTCAGACTGACTCAGCGCCAGTGTCGCCGGGTCCACGATAGTATGCTGGGCCGCTAGCCCTGAGGCATACATGCTCTCCAGGAAAGTGGGGATCTCGGCACGGTCCATGGCTTTCTCAAATGCCTCACGACTAGCTCTGTTACCCAGCGGAGAATCTGAACAAAGGCAGCGGGTCAGCCCGACGACAACTAGACTAAAACACATGTCAGCGGAAAAAACTTACCAAAAGCTCGTGTCAACTGCTGATCAACCAACAGCTCCCACCCGGTAAGTAGGCGGAGATCCAGCAAGTTGCGATTCTGCCAACAGCCACAGATTCTTGCCACGTGGCACTCTTCTTCACGCGTCAAGTTATACCACAGGCCAACTACAAAAAAAAAAAAAAACGGAACAATCATTACAATAGGGAATTAGTGTACAAAAAAACCAGCGGTGAGTAGCAGGGCCCGGCGACAACCTCGGATAGGTTGGAATTTCGACTTGATCCTAAATGTCGGTTCCCCCTCATTCGACCCCCCTTGGTACTCCCAGCCAGCGGTGGCAACACAGAAGGTCCCCCGCCATAGTGACATGGAGTCCTTCAAGTTCTCAAGAACCTTGGGCGCCCCCTGGCGGCGACTCAGGTTCACTTGCCCGTTGCATCCTTGGCGCCTCACGTATATTAATTCGTAGAAGTGTAGCACCTCCGCCGCGGTTGGACCTTCACAGCTGGACAATCGCCACAGCGAGTTGAGCGCCATCAGCAATCGCCACATGTTGGGGCAAATTTGCCCAAAAGCGAGGCCAAATTCACAAACCAAAATCTGAAGATTTGGCAGCAGCGGGAATGTCACTCCCTGGCGGAAGATTGCCTCATGCACGGCTGCATGCCCAGCTGGCAGGAACGACGATCTCTCATCCTTCAATGGCAGTCGCAACTTCACTACACCTGGCAGGCGAAACACCCGCTTCATATGGTCGATGGCAGCCACCATCATCAGTCCTCCCGCCTCGTCAACAGCTGTGTCGTCGCCAAGAACCCAAGCTGACTCAACCTCGTCCCCGCCCGCCTCTCCCACCCCATCAGCGGAGCCTCTAGCGGTGCTATTGCTCGCTAGCCTCTCCTCCCGCCTTTTGAAAGCAACGGCATCTTCCCTTCCCCTAGAACTCTCAGGACGACCAGCACGACCCATGGCAACTTCCCAGGTTATGGTCTGTAGCGGCACAATATCTAGCTGTTCGGACAGTGAGGTTCCTGCAGGGGTAGACGGACACAACGTTGAGCGACACGTCAGACCCGGAATCCTCACTGCTCGAGATCTCTACAACTCTAGCCATCCCAAACCCTAAAACCCAAACAAGTTAGTTCATACAGGATCTAAGCTATCCCTATGTCAGTCGCATCCAAAAACATCAAGAACAATTGCCCAAAAAATACCAAAACAAGAACATAACGTATTCGTACAATCAACCCAGATTCGACAATCTAGCAAATCCCTAAACCCCATCTAGCAATCAAATACAAACCCACCCCCACAACTCACTCAGCACCCTCATAGCACGTCGAAGAAGAACAGAGCACCCCAAATCGAAAACCCAAAAAACTGACAGAAGCAAACACAGAAATCCAATGGAACATGGATGAGATTCAAGATACTAACCTCAAAGATGAAAGCTTTGGTAAGATCGAAGTCGCCTGTCTTCACTGCAGATGACGGTGCTTTAAAGGCAGATGTACATACATGTGCATTTGCAAGCATAATTAGCTATAATGAGCCACGCTCAGGGTACCGCCAGGGGTACCAACGCCCACCTCATGAGTGACTGGCGTAAAGACAGCTAGCCAGGTTACCGCCTGAGCCCCGGATCAACCCCAAAGCACAGCCGACGCGCCGCCACGCGCCGTGTTAAGGTAGCATCAGAAGCTACTGAAACTGGGAACTGAAGCACATCAGTCCCACATCGAAAACAAGGAGAAGATCATCCTCTTCCTCACCTATAAAAGGTCCTCTCCTCTCTCCTCATTTATGACACATTCAATACTTACCTACTGTTACTTTGTCAACATAAATACATTGACTAACTTAGGCATCGGAGAGTTGAAGACCGCCCGGCGCGGTCTCCCTCTGACGCTCATTGTATTTTATTTGACAGGTAACGGGAACCACTCACAACAAAGGTATCGATCCGCCCGCCGGATCAGCGTTAACTAAGGTCCAGCTACCGCTAGACTTTTAAACATTAACATTGGCGCCGTCTGTGGGAATCCTTGAACAGAAGGTCATCCCATCACAATTACCATGACTAACGGTAGCGGGGGAAATATCGGGGAACAGGCAGACCAGTCCGCCGTTCCCCAACCCGCCCGCCCAGCGGTAAGCATCAACCGCGCACTATTCAACACCCCGGTCAACCCAGGCGGCGAAACAAATCCAAGCAGCAGCCGTCCCCCAGGTCAGGACCTCACCGCCTTGTATGAGCTGGCGCTGGCGGACCTCCACAAAGCAAACAGAGAGCGCGAGCAGGAACGCAAGGAGAAGGCGGAGGCCCAAAACTAAGTGGCCACGTTGATGACACGTTTCGACGAGCTAAGGCGAACACTGGACGCAAACGCCAACCCCGCACGAAGTGAGCAGTCACACGGCACCAGGCACAGCCGGCCTACCGCTGGTATGGGACCCATCGTGCAAATGCAAGTACCACTAAACCCACCTGAGCTGGCAGGAATGGGACCACCCCCTATCCCACAACTGCTGGAGCAGGAGGCGGAGTCATCGCTGCGCACCCACCACTCGAGGACAAGAACAAGGACTGAGGGTAATCTACCCATTCCCGGGCGGGGGTTCGCTCCGCGGAACGCCCAGGCGGGCCCCGCTGGCGACACAACCACCCAAATTTTGGAAAGGATGCAGCAGTTAGAACGGAGACTAATCCTGGCGGAGGCAGGCACCCCGGCGCCAGCCCCAAACCCACTCTTCGCATCCAGGCCAGGCCCGTTCACCGCTACAATTTTGCAGGCCGTCAGGCCAGCGTTTGCAAAAACCCCAAAAATGTCACATTATAGCGGTAAGACCGACCCCTTCGTCCACATGGACACGTTCAAGAAGGTCACCAACAACAAGGGATTTGATGACGCCACCCTGTGCCACTTGTTCAGCGAAACGCTGGATAGTGAGGCAATGAGTTGGTTTTTCGAGTGTCCGCCAGGGTCCATCGACTCATTCCACGCATTATCTCATGCCTTCCTCTCTCGATTCATCTTGTTGTCCGCCGGTCATCACAACACGAGCCAGTTATTTGGCGTCAGGCAGGGAGGGGACGAATCATTGAAGGCATTCGTCACAAGATGGCGAGCGGCAGCATCTCAGTGCCGCGATCTCGACAAAACAATGGCTTCGGCGGCTTTCAAGCAGGGACTCCTCAAGGGACCATTCCTCTATCACCTCAACTACAATCATCCAAATGCGGCGTACGATCACCTTATGAGTGAGGCGGTCATTCATGCCCAGGCAGAGTTTATCACATATGGAGAAACCCCACCGCCACCAGCAGCACCAACAAAGTCATCTCAACCCTCCTCCAGCCATCAGGAGACCGCCAGCAAAGCCCCCACTGCACCGCCAGCCGACAAGAAGAGGGAGTGGCAGCAGGGCAGTTATCAAAGCAAGAGGCAGAAAGACAACCACTACAAGGGCAACCGCCCATCCCATGGGGACAATCGCAACAAGCAGACGGAGTCCTCTCAGCGGTATGCAGTATTCACCGTCCTCACAGCCTCGTACGAGGAAATTTACAATCAGTGTAAGGATCAGATACCACCGCCACCCTCGCCGAAATTCCCCAAAAGTGGTAAGCCAAGAAACACCGGCATGTGGTGCAAATACCACGAGGACAGCGGTCACAATACCAACAGTTGCAACGCTCTCAAAACAACCATTGAGACCCTATACCGTGACGGCAAGATGGATCAGTTCAAGGTGCGCCAACCGCCACCTGTGATTGCCAACATTGAGCCACTGGGCCGCATCAACACCATCGACGGCGGGGCTCCAATCACCAACATGTCTCACAGGGCAAGAAAGCGTTACGCACGCGCCAATCACCCAAAGGAAGTCTGTAACATCCGCTACGAGAGATCCACCAAACTCCCAAAGTCTGGTTGGGAGCCCATCACTTTCTCAGAGGAGGAGGAGCGCGGAGTACATCTACCCCATGACGACCCATTCCTGATCGATGCCATTCTCGACAGATGGTCAGTAGGAAGAATCTTGGTGGATAGCGGATCTGCTGTCAATGTCATATTCAGCGGTTGTTACAACAACCTTAAGCGGAACAAGAAACTACTACAAGACCATGAGCCATTGCTTAGCTTCTCCGGCGATATCACTCAGCCGCTGGGTTCTGACTACATGCGGTTAACCATCGGCTCCAGTCCATGTATGGCGGAGGTACATACCGAATTTATAATTGTGGACTGTTTCAGTTCGTATAACGCCATCATAGGACGGCCGGCACTCAACAAGCTCAAATGCATCATCGCCGGATACATGCTTCTCATGAAGTTCCCCACACCCAACGGCACGGGCTGTGTCAGGGGAAGTCAGCAACTGGCACGAGAATGCTACTCTACCAAAATTCCGCGGTCAACCCGCCGCCACGAAATCCTAACGGTAGGAAATCAGGCACCGCCACCAGATATCTTCGAGGATCCTAGGGATGAGGAGGAGAAATACGTGAGGAAGGAACCGGTCAATCCTGAAACATCGTTGAAGGTCATCAGCATCTCTGACGAGCACCCAGAGCGGACAGTCAGCATAGGAGCTCAGCTAGACCCAGAGGTGGCCGCAGAACTCACTCAATTCCTGCGGGACAACGCCGCCGTTTTCGCATGGTCATATGCGGACATGCCAGGTATCTCTCCCGAAATCATCACACACAAACTAACCATTAAGCCATCCTTCCATCCCATCAAGCAGAGGCGAAGGGCCTTCGACGAGGAGAAATACCGCGCTATAGGAGAAGAGGTCGCCAAACTCCAGGGCATTGGATTCATCCGCCAGGTAATCTATCCCCAATGGATCTCCAACCTGGTCATGGTCAAGAAGCCTAGCGGCAAGTGGCGGATGTGTGTCGACTTCAAAAATCTCAACAAGGCATGCCCAAAGGACAGTTTCCCTCTGCCACGCATTGACCAGCTGGTCGACGCGACCGCCGGGCATGAACTCCTCAGCATGATGGACGCCTTCTCCGGCTACAATCAGATCAAGATGCATCCCAGCGATCAGGAGTGTACCACCTTCACCACCGACAAAGGGCTGTACTGCTACAATGTCATGCCTTTCGGTCTGAAGAACGCCGGTGCAACTTATCAGCGGCTGATGAATGCTATGTTCGCTGAACATTTGGGCAAGATAATCGAGGTCTACGTGGACGACATGTTAGTCAAAAGTATAAAAGCCAGCGGACATGTGGCAAATCTCAAGATCATAGTTACCATCCTCCTGGCCTATGGCATGCGCCTCAACCCAGAAAAATGCTTCTTCGGCGTCACCGCCAGCAAATTTCTGGGTTATATTGTCAGTGAACAAGGAATCGAGGCTAACCCGGACAAGGTACAGGCCATACTCGACCTGGCGGACCCTGAATATAAGATACACGTCCAGTGCCTCTAGGGCAAGTTAACCGCCCTCTCTCGATTCATCTCCAGGCTCTCTGACAGGTGTGCCCCATTTTTCAAGCTCCTCAAAACGACTCACAAGAAAGTTATCAACTGGAACCCAGAGTGTCAGACGGCGTTTCAGGGCTTGAAGGATTACCTAGCGGCAGTCCCACTACTCTCTATCCCTGTGCAAGGAGAGACACTGTTCATATACCTAGCGGTATCGGTATCGGCGGTGAGTTGCGCCATCGTCCGGCGGGAGGGACAGGACGAGCTCCCAGTTTTCTACGCCGGCAGAGGCATGAACGGGGCAGAAACAAGGTATCCACCCTTAGAACAGCTAGCTCTTGCACTCATCGTTGCCGCCAGACGCCTCCGCCAGTATTTTCAAGCGCACACAATCCATGTGCTGACCAATCAACCACTGAGACAGGTGATGCAGAACCCTGAACATTCAGGGCGCCTCAGCAAGTGGGCCATCGAGCTCAGTGAATTTGACATAGACTACAAGCCAAGAACCGCCATGAAGGGTCAGGCGGTAGCGGACTTCATCGCCGAGCTCACTGAGCGTCAGCCCAATCCCAGCACGGAGAATGAGCCCGGGACGGAAATGGTCACCGCTAAGGAGCCAGCTCCCCTACAATCAGATTGGAACCTGCATGTGGACGGCTCCGCCAGCGCCAAGGCCAGCGGCGCCGGAGTCATCCTCACAGGCCCTGGGGGGCTGAATGTGGAATACGCACTAAAATTCAACTTCAAAGCCTCCAACAATATGGCGGAATACGAAGCACTCATTGCCGGCCTACTCCTCGCCATCGATTCAGGGGCTGACAGCGTCAACATCTTCAGTGATTCCCAGTTGGTCGTTAACCAGGTCAATGACAGCTTCCAGGCCAAGGACCAACAGTTAGCGGCATACTTGGGGTACGTTAAGACACTCCTCAAGAAATTCAAATTTCATAACATCACACAAATCCCCAGGGAAAAGAACGCCAAGGCTGATTCACTGGCAAGGCTGGCAACCGCCCAGCCACATCAGAGTCCAGCGGACACAAGAGTGGAATGTCTTGACAAGCCAAGTATCACAAAAACCCTGGCGGAGATCTTCAACATTGAGGTCAATACCAGCTAGATGGACGAAGTCATTGAGTACAAGCGCAACGGCACATTGCCGGACGACAAAGTTAAGGCGCGACAACTCCAGCGGAGGGCAACCCGCTACAACATCCAGAACGGCAAGCTGTACCGCCAGGGATTCACCCATCCCAACCTCCGCTGCCTAACCCCAGAGGAGGGAAAGGTCGTTCTGGCAGCAATTCATAGCGGAGAATGCGGAAACCATTCAGGCGCCAGATCCTTAGCCAATCGCACAATGCGACAAGGCTATTTTTGGCCTACTCTCGGCGACGATGCCCGCCAGGTATCAAGATCATGCCACAAGTGCCAACAATTTGCTGACATCCCGCATGCACCGGCGGAACCACTATCGGTCATCGTCGCTCCATGGATCCACTCAACTTGGGGCCTGGATCTGATGGGAAAATTTCAAACCGCCAAGGGCCAGTTCAAGTACATCATAGTGGCTATCGACTACGACAGCAAGTGGATAGAGGCGGAACCACTAACAGCAATAACTACCGCCAAGGTAATTCACTTCCTCTGGAAGAACATCTACTGCCGTTACGGTGTCCCACACACGATAATCACCGACAATGGCACACAATTCAACAACAAGGAGCTCATCTCTTTCACCGCCAACTTGGGTACTAAGATGAGTTTTGCATCTGTCGCCCACCCCCAGACCAACGGTCAGGTCGAAGCAGCAAACAAGATAATCAAAAAGCTGCTGAAGAAAAACTCGACAAAGCAAAGGGTCTATGGGCGGCGAAATTCCCGGAAGTTCTATGGGCCATCAGAACAACCCCAACTTCCGCAACTGGTGAAACTCCTTTTTGCATGATGTTCGGAACGGAGGCTGTCCTGCCTATTGAGGTCTCTCAACCTACCGCCAGAGTCGAGGGCTACCGCCCAGAGACCAACACTGACGACATCAACCTGGACAAGGACCTCCTGGAGGAAAAGCGACACAAGGCCCACCTATGCAACCTGCAAAACAAGCAGCGGGTATCGCGTTTCTACAACGCCAGAGTCAAGGCCCGGAACCTCCAACTGGGGGACTGGGTAATGAAGGAAGTCATTCCACCGCCAACAAAGCTTCGCCCAACTTGGGAAGGTCCATACAAAATTGTGGAAGTCGTTAGCCCAGGCACCTTCTACTTAATGGACAAGGATGGCGTCACAACGACCCACCCTTGGAATACCGAACACCTTCGGTATTATTACAAATAGTCATGCCGCTACCCAAGAGCATCTTGACTTAGCTAAATTTTTGTTCAATATTTAGCTAAGGGAAGCTACCCAACGGGTACTACCCCTCTTTTGTAAACGCTGATCAGTCAGCTATCAATGAAACGAGGAATTATTCAAACCATTGTTACCAAGTCTAGCACTGAGGGCAACTGGCAACGCCAGGAATCGTCAGCGGACCACGTCCGCTACGTGGTGCACTTGGACCAATTTTAATTCCTTTAATGTTTCATTGCTTGGCAAAAGAAAAATCTCTACGTCAAAACTCTAGCGGTACAAACACATCATGACAAACGTCAAACTCTGAAATTTCATTTCAGGGCTGGGACTCCCCACCCAAAATAGTTCATTATTACAGTGTCAAAAAAAAAAAAAAAAAAAAACCTATGGAAGTCTCAGCTAGCTTCAGCGGTTATCTTCGGCTTCTCCGGCTTCAACTGGCGGCGGCACGACCGATCGGCTCGCCTGATCGGACCCTCGAGCTGTCGGACTGGGAGTCTCCATTGTACCATCCGCCCGGGTGTGTGCCTCCAGAAATCCGGCACGTGACACCTCCGACGGGGTCTGCTGGGGAGTCTGCTGGGACCTTTCCGGCGGATGGGAGCCACTTTCCCCGCTGCCCGAATGAGTACCCGCCGCAGGGGCAGGCACGACTTCTGTCTCCGGCGGGACACCCTCGACCACCGGCACGTCGAGCTGTGACGCCTTTGCAAAGTCAATGGCGCCCTTCCGCGTCAACATGTCTATATTGGCCCGGGCCCCAGACTTCGCCGCTTCGGTCAATGTCTTTTTATACTCCGCCGACATCTTGAACGCTTCAACGGCGGCGGCCGCAGAAGAACTCTGTTCATTTTTCAGGCGGTTAACCTCCCCGTCCAGCCGCTGCATCTCACCCAGTCTGGCGGCAGACTCCCGCTGCACAATAATGAGCTTCTTATCTTTAGCGGCTATCCGCTCCTGCAGCAATGCGATCTCCTGCTCCAACTGGGAGACGCGTTCATTCCTCTCCAGGTCCCGCCTTATGGCCGCATTAAGCTTGCCGCGGGCGTCCGCATAGTCACACTCCGCCTTGACCAGCCCCCGCTCGGCCTCCGCCAGTCTCTCCTTGGCCTCCGCCAACTCCCTCTGGAGACCTCCGATCTCTCCCCTAAGCTCTTCCTCAATCCGGGGCTGCTTAGACGCCGCCTCGAACATATCATGTAACCCCGCAGATATTTGACCAAACGCCGAGCTGAAGGGCGATTGGTCAATTGCCGTCGGGCGCGATATGCCCGCCAGACCCCCGAACCCCAGCCGCTCGCACAGATGGAAAAGGAATGCCCGCTCCCCTTCTGTCATGAATGGCGCATACTCGGCAAAGGAGTCCAGATCACTGACGGCTGCCGCCTCTCCCTCCGCCACTGCAACCTTCGACGCAGCTTGTCGAGCCTTCTTTTGTTGGCGGACTCCAATCACCACCTCTTCTTCCTCTTCCTCGAAGGGGGAGTCAGGCTGCCGGCGTTTTTTCTCCAGCGCCCGTTGTGTCCCAGCAGCTGTCCTCGTCACCCGCACCGGCGGCTCACCCCGGGACTCGGTGGCAGTCTCCGTCGGCTGCACCGTCTTCTTTTGAGGACCGCGCCGGGTGGTAGGCATCCGCTCCCGCGGCCTTGTACCAACAATCCCCCTCTCCCCGCCGCCCGCTTGGGTGTCCGCCTGCACTACCGGCAGGCCATCCTCACCCAGATGGGAGTGGTGCGGCATCGGCAGCTCCACCGCAACCTCGGACTGGCTCAGCACCAGCGTCTCCGGGTTCACCACCGTCTGCTGGGCCGCCAGCCCCTCGGCATACATAGCCTCAAGAAAATTCTCTATCTCGGCGCGATCCATTGCTTTTTCGAAAGCGTCGCGACTAGATTTGTTACCGGGCGGGGTTTCTGAAAAGAAAAACACAAACACCCGTCAGTCCGGATCACTTACAAAAAAAGAGGTGTGGCGGAAATGCTCTCACCAATAGAGCGAGTTAGCCTCAGGTCGACCAGCAATTCCCAACCGGTCAGAAGACGGAAGTCAAGCAAATTGCGGTTCCGCCAGCAGCCACGGATCCTCGCCACGCGACACTCCTCTTCGCGCGTCAAAATGTACCTTAGTCCCGCTGCACAAACACAATAATCATTAGCAAAAACCGCAGGTTTGCAAAAGTTTGAACCCGCCAGTTATTTTTAGCGGAAACCAGTTGCCAACCTCGGATGGGCTGGAATTCCGACTTAGTCTTAAACGTCGGCCCCTCCACATTCGACCTGGTGTGGTACTCCCAGCCATCTGTGGCGACGCAGAAGGTCCCCCGCCAGTAGGACATTGAGTCCCTTAGATTCTCAATCAACTTGGGCGCTCCCTGGCGGCGGCTCAGGTTCACACACCCTCTGCAACCTCGGCGCTTCACATACACTAGCTCGTAGAAGTGAAGCACTTCCGCCACGGTAGGCCCCTCGCACCCCGACAAGCGCCACAAGGAGTTCATCGCCAACATCAACCGCCACATGTTGGGACAGATCTGCCCAAAGGCAAGGCCAAACTCGCACACAAGAATTTGGAGATTGGGCACTAGCGGGAATGTCACTCCTTGGCGGAATATGGCCTCGTGCACGGCAGCACATCCCGCTGGGAGCATCGAGGCCTTCTCATCCGCTGTCGGGGGGCGCAGCTTCACCGAGCCAGGCAACCGGAACGTCCGCTTCATCCGGTTAACAGCGGCGGCATCCATCCGCCCACCTGCCTCGTCGACGGCGGTGCCATCTGAGAGGTACCACGCCGACTCGACATTTTGGCCCGGCACTTCCCCTTCGCCAGCGGAGCCGCTAGCAGCACTATTGCTCGCCAAGGGCTCGTCGCGCCTAGCAACCTCACCCGCCCTAGAGCTCTCTGGACGCGAACCACGATCCATAGCTATTTCCCAGGGGATGGTCCGAAGTGGCTCAACTTCAAGCGGTTCTGGCAGTGAGGTTCTTGCATGGGCAGACGGACGCAACGAGTCAATAAAAGTCATATCCGCCACGCTGAACGACACGTCAGACCCGGAATCCTCACTGCTCGAAATATCTATGACGTTGGCCATCCCAAACCCTAAAACCCACATCAGTTAGCACAAATACAGATCTAACCTACTCTCACATCAGATATAGCCAAAGATGCCAAGAACAATTACCCACAAAAATACCAAAACAAAAACAACCGCACGCTCAACCCAGATTAGACCGTCTAGCAAAACCCAAAACCCCAACTTTCTGTCAAACACCATAACCTCCCTCAAATCTCTCCCTACACCCTCCGAGAACAACACAGAAGCAATATCATACCATTAACAGAAATACCAAAACCCAGAAACCACCATTGCAGATTCAATGAAACAGGAAGAGGATCCGAAATACCAACCTCACGTCGAAAACTTTGGAGTGCAGCTCGTCTTCACTGACAGATTTCGTCCTCTCCAGTCCGACTACTCCACGCAAACCCGGGGATCTCCTTCGCAATTCGCAGACGAACAAGGCTCGAAGCAGGCAACTCAGATTTGAAGATTTTCCAGAAATGTCGAAACTCGCTCAGTTCCCCCCTTTTTATGTCAACATCAAGTAATCCTGAGCCGTCCGCTACAAAACTACATCACGTACCAACCGTACACGTGTCCCACGTCTTCACTAACTCCCTGGATTAGCCGAGGCGTCGCCTCGGTTACGAAATCCATCATTACTCGCATTAATGACGAGAAGACGGCTAGGCTTAGGAGACAAGCCTCCAGACGCTAACCCTCTGGGAGTTAGCCACGTGTCAACCGTCATCATTCTTTAGCTTCCAAGGGAAGTAACCACCTGACAAGTAAACCCCCAACCATGGCAAGTCTCCGCTGAGCGAAAACCCCGCTCAGCGGATCCATCCTCACTTGCATCTCCCAAGTGACGGAGTCTCCGCTGAGCGAAACCCCGCCAGCGGATCCTCACTTGCATCTCCCAGGTGACGGAGTCTCCGCTGAGCGAAACCCCGCCAGCGGATCCTCACTTGCATCTCCCAAGTGACGGAGTCTCCGCTGAGCGAAACCCCGCCAGCGGATCCTCACTTGTCATCTTCCAAGTGACGGAGTCTCCGCTGAGCGAAACCCCGCCAGCGGATCCTCACTTATCTTCCAGGTGACGGGGCCTCCGCTGAGCGAAACCCCGCCAGCAGATCCTCACTTGTCATCTCCCAGGTGACTGTCCACTGAGTGAAACCCCGCCAGCGGAGCTTCTCTCCTCATTTGGTAAACGGGGCGTCCTCCGCTACACAGCGCACCGCTAGCTGACCCCCTTTCTGACAAGCTGCGTACTTTATTCAGCGCAACACCGCTCAATAAAACACCACCAAGCACGTCTACTTGACGCTGCTTCCTGCTACATCTAGCGGGGGACTTCCGCCAGCGGCGGATCCCGAGGCCACGCCTCTCTGACAACGCCGCCACGCGGAGTTACGGTCAGAATGTCCCTACGGGACACGGGGACTAGTCAACAGTCTACGACAACCCTGATCAGGTACGTTGACCCCCGTCACCTGGGTGCTAAGATTGGGCTCGCAACCCAACACCCTCTGCTCCGTGCAGCGCTGCTCCGTGCAGCTCCCCCTCAACAAACAATAACAGCGACCATCCGGAGGTCCATCTTAGCCGGGGAGTGGGGGACTCCCTGGGGGCCTAGCAGGGGCCCACCCGAAAGGGCACAAAGCGTTTGCTCAGTAAATCCATGGCTGACAACGCACTGATGCTAATTATGCTTCTGCAAAGTCTAGCGGGAGAAACGCTTCAAACCGCCGATCAACTCCCCAACCAAGATTGCCCTCCTTGACTGGGGATTTGGGGGACTTGTACATACATGTGCATTTGCAAGCATAATTAGCTATAATGAGCCACGCTCAGGGTACCGCCAGGGGTACCAACGCCCACCTCATGAGTGACTGGCGTAAAGACAGCTAGCCAGGTTACCGCCTGAGCCCCGGATCAACCCCAAAGCACCGCCGACGCGCCGCCACGCGCCGTGTTAAGGTAGCATCAGAAGCTACTGAAACTGGGAACTGAAGCACATCAGTCCCACATCGAAAACAAGGAGAAGATCATCCTCTTCCTCACCTATAAAAGGTCCTCTCCTCTCTCCTCATTTATGACACATTCAATACTTACCTACTGTTACTTTGTCAACATAAATACATTGACTAACTTAGGCATCGGAGAGTTGAAGACCGCCCGGCGCGGTCTCCCTCTGACGCTCATTGTATTTTATTTGACAGGTAACGGGAACCACTCACAACAAAGGTATCGATCCGCCCGCCGGATCAGCGTTAACTAAGGTCCAGCTACCGCTAGACTTTTAAACATTAACAGCAGATAACCTCAAGGAATAGTAGCAATCCTCTGCTTGGAACGCAAGGCGAAGCTTGAAGACGACGATACTAGGTAAAAAGTACAAAGTGACAAACCTCCAGGTTTTCCCTCTCTTTTATGTCAACATCAAACTAATCTAGGCCGTCTGCTGAAAAACGACATCGCACCATAACCGTACACGTGCACCCACGAAGCGCACTTACTCTCCGGATCAACCGAGGCCACGCCTCGGTTACAAAATCAATAATTACTCGTATTAATGACGAGGTGACAGGCGTGCTGAAGAGACGTTATCGCACACGCTAATCCAATACATGTAGGCCACGTGTCGGGCACTATCACAAGAAGCGTCTGTCCAAGGTAACCATCGAAAAGGAAAATCGACAGTCATCGGAACACTCAGCGAGATAGTCTCCGCTAAGCCCAACTCCGCTAGCGGAACTTCTCTCTTTTCATCTTACAAGCGAGATAGTCTCCGCTAAGCGTAAATCCGCTTGCGGAACTTCTCTCTTTTCATCTTGCAAGCGAGATAGTCTCCGCTAAGCGCAACTCTGCTAGCGGAACTTCTCTCTTTTCATCTTGCAAGCGAGCTAGTCTCCGCTAAGCGCAACTCCGCTAGCGGAACTTCTCTCTTTTCATCTTGCAAGCGAGATAGTCTCCGCTATGCCCAACTCCGCTAGCAGAACTTCTATCTTTCCATCTTGCAAGCGAGATAGTCTCCGCTAGGTGCAACTCCGCTAGCGGAACTTCTCTCTTTCCATCTTGCAAGCGATATAGTCTCCGCTAAGCGGAACTCCTCTCTTTCCATCTTGCAAGCGAGATAGTCTCCGCTAAGCACAACTCTGCTAGCGCAACTCCTCTCTTTCCATCTTGTAAGCGAGATAGTCTCCGCTAAGCGGAACTCCGCTAGCGGAACTTCTCTCTTTTCATCTTGCAAGCGAGATAGTCTCCGCTAAGCGGAACTCCGCTAGTGGAACTTCTCCCTAAAAACCTGGGAAGACCGTCACCGCTGACCTCAACGCCATGCACCAGTCTACCGCCAGGTAGGTCGCGACATTTCCGGCTACTTATCATCAGCGGAGGGAATTCCGCTAGCGGCGATTCCCGAGGCAACGCCTCACTTTGACAACGACCGCAACGCGGCGTTGCAGTCAAAACATGGTCTTCCGGGACAGGTAGGGGAACGAGTCAACAGTCTTCGATAGCCCTGATCAGGCATGTTGACCCCCGCCCCTTGGGTATCCTAACACCCTCTTCTTCGCGTAGCTCCCCTCAGCAAACAATACACCGGCCAAACAGAGGTCTATCTTACCCGGGGAGTGGGGGACTCCCTGGGGGGCCTAGCAGGGGCCCACCCGAAAGGGTACAAAGCGTTTTCTCAGTAAGTCCATGGTTGACAACGCACTGACGCTAATTATGCTCTTGCAAGACTAGCGGAAGTAACGCTTCGAACCGCTATGCAACTCCTCAACCAAGATTGCCCTCCTTGACTGGGGACTTGGGAGACTTGTACTTACATGAGCATTTGCAAGCATAATTAGCTATAATGAGCCACACTCACGATACCGCCAGCGGTACTAACTACTGCCAACTGTGTGACCTACGGAAGCACAGGCAAACAGGCTATCGCCTGAGCCCTGGCTCGCCCCCAGATCACAGCTGACGCGCTGCCACGCGCCGCGCCAAGTTAGCATCAATAGCTTCAGAAGCTGGGGACTGAAGCACATCAGTCCCACACCGAAAACATGGAGAAGATCAGTTCCCTCCTCACCTATAAATGTTCTCTCCTCTCTCCTCATTAATTACGCAATTAATACTTACCTACTATTACTTTGTCAACACAAATACATAGACTAACTTAGGCATCGGAGAAGTGAGGATCGCCCAGCGCGGTCTCCCTCTGACGCCCTCTGTATTTCATTTGACAGGTAGCGGAAACTCTGAGTATCACAGGTAGCGGTCCGCCCATCGGACCAGCGTTAACAAAGGTTTAGCTACCGCTAAACTTTAAACATTAACAAGGTGTCAGACAAACTTACGAGTTTTTCCTTGAAGCTTTTTTATATAATCGATCCCCTAAGAGAAGTTAGATTTGCTAATCTTGTTTTGCAATCCTACTTCTTACTCGATAAAAGATGTTAGTTAAAGTAAAAAAGAACAAGTAAGAATGATTGTTTAATGGCAAGCAACTTGTCAAATTTGTTCGACTTGACTAGAGGATTCGAGAACTAAATTATCCAATTATAACAAGTACCTAGCTTTGGTAGGTATTGGACTAACTACCTAGCTTGCCTAATAATGATTTTGGTTTTGTGGAAAATTGATGCTTTGGTAGTAGATTAGTGCAAGAAAACATAACAAGAAACTAATTATTGTCTTGCTTGTTTTCAAATATGCATGCATGGTAGATTTGTGGGATGGTTCTTAGTCCTTCACGCTTCTGTATCTCACCTTGTGATATCTTACTTTAGTGAGACCAAGTTAATGGAACGTTTGCACGAGGATCACAATTAACGAGATACTTTCTAGTATTTAATGACCTTAAATGTATGGATCTTTTTCGTAGTAGTTTAGCCTTGTCTTGAAGGGGGACAAAGCTTCCAATTCCTTTAAAGTTTTGATACTTTGGTAAAGAAATTTATTTATCGGTGATTTGACATTTCTTCCCATCGTTTCTGCCGTTTTTCTTACACATTCATAGTTTTGTCTTTTAATGGAAACGCATGATCACCGAATAAAATTGACGATGTAAAGATGGTGATGGAAACATGAGAGGAGATGAGCTCTACTGTAAACATTTAGTGCATTAAACCTAATTGTAGTTACTTCTTTCTCCAGATTAAAATGCAAACTACACAGATTTTACATTAAAGGAGACTATGGATGTCTAATATGTTAGATATAGAAGTATTGTTTCCAGTATAATCTATGAGAAGGAAAGTTGACTATATGGAATGATGGAATTCAATCTCGACTATCTAATTTCTCTTCATTCTTATAATGTTGCTGCCCCCCCCCCCCCCCCCCCCCCCCTCCTCCTCATCTTTTTGGTTCTTAGGTTAATTAGTATTTTTCTTACGTAGTTTGGCAGCTGTGGTTTTGAAGGTTGCTGAAATTAGCAAAGCACTACGACCTGGTGGGGTGTTTGTTGCAACAACTTATATACTTAACGGTCAGTTTGCCTTTGTCCCATTTTAGAGGGAAGGTGCCAAGGTATATCCTTTAAACTCAGAACCTGCACCATTCTAGTGTTTGGGATTCTTCTCAATGTGCCTCATGGTTTGGGATTATATTTATACTTGAAATTAGTTTTTTCTTTTTTTTCCTCAGAAAATCATTGTTCATTTATTGTATATTTATCTTTGATGTAGGTTCTTAGGTCCTCCAATTGAAAACATGATTTATGAACTAACAGATAAGTTCTGTCCTATATGATTTTTTTCTTTGAACTTGCAGTGTACATTTGTGGGGCATTCATACAGGAGTCCTTGAGGAATCAATTACAGCCTACAAAATTTGGTGGAGTTCAGAGTTACTACACGATCATTTATACCTTATAAAGTCTTTTATTCTAGATCAAAGCTCTATGATGATCTGGACTACTAGTAACTCTAGTTCAATGACTGTTAACTCTAGTTCAATAATAACTAAATTTCTATGATAAAAATTGGAACACCTATATGTCCTAGTACAAGTCTTAAGTTTTAAGTTTTATACTAGTTTTCTATTGCAACCATTAAGCAGGTTACTATCTTACTGCTTTCCACATTCAGGTCTTGAACTTGCATGCTACTCAAAGAAGACTTGGTAATTTTAGATGAGGTTATCAATCGAGACTGCAAATAATGTTGTTTTGTTGGAAATAACTGCTGTCTAACACTTGTAAGTTTATTTCTTCCAAATTTGGCTCTTTAAGTTAGTTGTATTTTTACGATTTGGTTATTGATGGTGCACTGATAGTATATATCCATATAATGTCATAAGCTTTTAGTTTACTATGTAAGACAACACCATTTGTTGGATTATATTATTTCATGAGGTAAATTTAAGAGTACATACAGATGCTGGTATGTATAAGCCTAGTTTATATTAGTTGTTGCTCAATTATCACTTAATTATAAAATATCACTAGGCCAATAACCTTAACATACAACACTTTTTACACAACGAAAAAAAAAAATTTGTTGTGTGATGAGGGAAAGTGAATCATACAACACGTTTACAAAACTTACGTTGTATAAGGTTGTTAAAATTATGAAGTTTTTAGCTAGAAGATCATTGCATAACACTTACAAGAATAATTCGTTGTGTGAATGAAAAAACAAATAGCGGCAGATTTTCCTCCTAGCTTGACTCAAATTTAGCTTTAAATTGATACTACATAGTACAACAGAATAGTTATATCTGTTGTATGAGAGTAGCGTGCAAAATATCATACAACAGTTTTTGACTTTGTGTTGTACGATCAAGAGGGAAAGCTTTGGACATGCCTATATTTGCCCTAAGATAGCACTCATTCCCCCTCAAGACCTATAAATTTTGATTGAAATATATCTGGTAATTGATGATTCCACAACCAAATGACTTATTTGTGTTGTATGAATGAGTAATGCCTAACCTAGGTGCAAGAAAGAAATATGTCCACCAACATTTCCCCCCAAACTATTCCCCCCAACCTCTCCCCCAATTCATTTCCCTCCACCCAGACAACAATAGGAGGCAAAGTGAAAATTTAAAGTGGCATTCAGACAACATTTATGTGGAAAACCATTGTCTGATTGCTTGTTCATGTATCCAGTGATGACTTCTCCATATATCAAAATCAACCCATTTGGACCATAGTATACTTGAGCAAAAAAAAAAAAAAAAAAAGAGAAAGAGCCTTGGAAGAGACATTCACTCCACTATCACTTGGCCAAGGCATTCGTGCTATGGACCCCTCACAAACGCCCTTTCTTCGACAGACCCCGACGCATTATTTTCTTTGACAAAGCTCTCTATCTTCTTGACAAACTTCGACAAACCCTTTCTCGACAGACCCCGACCTAGTTTTTCTCTGACAAGCCCCAACAAAAGCTCTCCCTCTTCGACAAACCCCGACCAAAACCATCTCTGCCTCTAGCTAGGTTATTCGATTTGGGAAATAGGGAAGGGAAAAAACTTAATGGGTAGCCTCTAGGAAGTCTCAGAGCACCAAAGAGAGAGAAAGATAGCGATTTTTCGTTTCTAGGGTTTACTCTGCGCGATCAATCTGAGTTCCAAAGATCCAGAAGCTAGGGTTTCCGAGCATGAGGAGCTTGGATCAGTTCAAGTCCCTATCCAAATCGGTCTCAGAAGGACCTCCGAGGACGTTCGCCTACTCTTCACGTCCGCCGGAGTCGACTTTGTTGGGAAGCTTGGCGAATTTGAAGCTCACCGCAGGTTCTGATTGATTAGAATTTCTTAGTTTTCTAGTTGATTTCATTGGTGATTTTGAATTTCCGAGATGATTTCTTGTTCGTTCTCTTCGTTTGCAGAGAAATTGGTGAAGGAGCAAGCTTCTGTGAAAACAGATCTGGAAATGGCAGTACTCTCTCTCTCTCTCTCTCTCTCTTCTGTACGATGAGCCTGTGATTGTGCTAGTGTGAATTGTTAGGGTTTGGTTCAATTTCATGTCAATGTAGATGTTTGTTGTCTCTTACTTGAAGTTCAAAGGCAAATGAACGAGTAATTTACTGATAAATGCAGAACACTAAGCTGAAAAAATTGATTTAATTAGTTAGATTCGTAGTTAAATTTATGGATTAACTCTGATATACTTACTGTTGATTCGACCTGAATTATCCTGTAGGCTTTGATTTGGTTTACTTAACTAAGGATAATGGCTATTGGGATGTGAATTTCTGTCTCAAAGGTAGAAGGTTTGTAGGTTTCTTAAAAAATGGTGGGGAAGATCATATTTTCTTTGCTACTTATTAGAATTAAAACTAAAAGTCTAGAACATGTGATATGTTCTTTGCTATGAAGCATTTGCTTTCTTTGTTTTCAGTTGTAGAAATGTAGTTCATATGTGATCTTTCTAAGGGCAATATGAGCTTTCAAATGATTTAGCTAGTTGTATTGTTTAATAAAATTGTGTGATATGTATCTTGAAAGCTTCCTCTCAATTTCCCCTGCGTCTTTTTTTATGCTAGAGACTAATAGTGGGCCAAATTTTCAAGTGCATTTAGTGTGTTTGCTAATATCTTTTAAGATTATAGTGCTTATGGTTGTCATTGTTAAATTTTGTTAGCTCCGGCTTGGCATCCTTTTCATGAAGAATATTTTGTCAGTGGGAGTTCTGATGGATCCATTTTCCATTAGCTTGTTGGGTAAATTCGATTCCTGATCCATAGTTTCTGTGTGTCAATTTTCTTTAATCAGTGTTATAGAGTAGTTTGATCTATTCATTTCTTAGATCTTTCCTTATCATGAATGTCATGGTCTAATTAAATAACAATTAAGCCAGCAATAAATAATTAAATATTGTGACAGCCAAGTGAGCAAACATTGACAAATAGTACTTGCTGCATGATCCTGCATCCTGTTATTTTACATACTGTATGGCTTCTGTAAAAATATATTTGGCACCTAGAATTTATTAAAATTTTTGGAATAGCACCTAAGTTATTTGTGTTCCAAGTTTCTTAAGGTGGGGACTCAGGCAGCCGACCTATAGTTTGCCAAATTTATTGTTCATTTCAGGAGAAATTTGGATTTAGTAGTTTGGTTCTGGTTCTTAAGCTTTTTGCGATGGTTATGGATGGAAGTTGACTATGAGTGTAGTAGGGTATTACTAATGCAAGGTGTGCGGGTTGTGAAGTAGGGTTGCGTCATTTGGAAGCAATACGTTAATAAATTATGATATCTCTAGTGGAAAGCTGAATTACATTCTCCATGGTCTATTTGATGACTGGAGAAAAATGACTGAGGCCTCATACACAACTTATGGTTCCCTTTTGTTCGAGTTATTTTATTGTGCTAGATTGGAAGGCAACTGTATTCCAATCTGATGCACAGGCATGAGACTCCCCAGGTTGAAATTGCTAATGCAAACGATGACAGTGTGTGGGATCTCCAATGGCACCCTATTGGCTATATTCTTTGCAGGTATGCATATCTAGTCATTTTGTTTATGATCGTGCTCTGCTTAGTGTGTTCGTTCTTTTATCCAAAATAAAAGTCTATAAATGGGGAAATGCTCTCTGTATATCATTATGAATTTCATTTTCTACTCTATATATAATTATATATTCTTAGTCTGCATCATGTTATACTCCATTTATATAACTAAATGGTGAAATGTTGTCAAAATGGAAGTCTATAAAATCTAAGCAAAATTACCATCCAGGTCAATTTTTATAGCAACTTAGTTTTGCAAAGTTCTGTTGATAACTTATGTGAAGTAGTTTTGCAAGGTTCTGTTGTTCCAATATTGAAGAATGAAAAACAATATTGTTCCGTCAACTGATCCACAACTGATGTTGTGCTTGTCTCAGTAAACAAGATAGTTTTCAATCTTCTTTGCAATATTGTTTTTTGCGTTATCATCTGGGTGTAAAAGGTCAAACTGTTAATTTATGTTTAAATCTCTGCATTGTCAACTGCGTGTTTATATTTTGGATATATTGAATGGGAAATGATTGAATTTTGAAATCAATTGATGCATGCACCAAAAGTTGTTACTGTGAGATAAGATTAATCATTGTAGGAATTGTAGAGGAAGGATGAGAACAAGAATCATGAACAATTGCGAGCCATGTAACTCTCGTGTAGGGATGGTGTGGTTTTAGGTATACAAGTGCATCAATTTTTAAAATAACTTAGCTTCATTTTTGTCCCTTCCTGAGCTCTCCTCTCAACTCAACTTTGAACAACCAACCCCTGCAAACTTCATTATATTGCAGGGGTTTGCTGCGGGATTAAGGTCATGACCAAATATACCTCTAATTAACAATTCAATGGTCAATAGGGCTTGTTTGCATCATGTCAGTTGCTTTTCCATGTTGCTTCAGTGATCAATTCTTGTGTTTTAACTTTGGTACCCAAATAACCTATTATTTCTTATTTTATCATATTTATGAATTATCAATCTTGTGGTTTTTTTATTATATTTGAAACCTTGTTAGCCTGTGCAATAGGAGTTTGGGAATTGGCTTGTTTGTCATTACACGTAGAGAATCTTTCCCTAAAGGGAATTCCATACTGGATGGCTCCAAAGGTAACCGTAAATTTATTTTAAAATCATAACTCTGAGTCTTAGGTGCAGTCTCATGCCCTATCTACTCAAAGTCCATTTATGATATGTCCAACTTGTGGAAAAAGCTTGATGAATTGGAACATACTAGATGATCTTTTTTCTTTTCCAATATGATTATGAGTATAACCTAAAAACTTGCTTCATATTCTAATTTTGCTTAATGAAAATTGTAATGCAGGTTGACTTAACTACTGTAAATAATGTCCATTTCGCTTTTGGATGGGTACTATGTTGTTTGCTAAACATTGTTAGTTGTAGGAGTAAGTGATTTGATTGTTTGTGAACTCTTAAATTTATCTTTGGGGTGATTTTGGCTGATGATTTTGATTTGCAGGTCTCTCTTTCAAAACTGACTAGCCTGGAATTAAGGCCACATGCTGTTGAGAGTCGTTATCTGTCAAAATATCAGGTTGTTTATATCTGCTGATTTCATGTTATGCGTGTTTGTTTGTTTGATCAATTGAAACTTTTAGCTATGATAGAGTAAGTGGGTTGCTTACATCTGCTGATTTCATGTTATATATGCTTATTTGTTTGTTTGATCAAATTGTATTATTTGTTTGTTATGCTTACACATATATTATAGCTCTGCTTCTCTTAGTGTACAAGGCTTGGTAATGTTACCTTGCAATGTTTTCTTCTATTTTAGCTTTAATTAGTTTGAATCATTCCTTCATAACCTTGAATTTTGCTTATTCTGTTTGCAGGTTTGGGAATATCTAGTGAAATGTTGCCTAAAGAGTCATTAAGTAATCAAGCATGGAATACCAAGCAATGAAGCAAAATATATTTTCTTTCATCATGTAAATTCAGCTAGCTAGGAAACTTTATAGCAATGACATGTTACTTGGATTCAATATTTGGTGGATATATTGGAATTTTAGTAATGTATCACATTGCTTTTGACGTAAATATTAATCATTGTTCATTGGATAATGATTTCAAGCACTAATATAGTAAACTTCACACAATTAGTCATTGTTCATTAGGTAAAATGAGCATTATTATCAATGCACAAAATCCAGAAAAGATGATTATCACACAACAGAATTTCTAATGTTAATAATGTTGTCTGAAGTAACAATTTGGATGTTCACACAATGAATCCTTATATAACATGCAACGGTTCTAACAAATAGACGTTGTCTGATTTACAATCACACAACTGTAATAAATAAAATACGTTATCTAAAACTAACACACAATAATAAAATTTCCAAAAGTGAAGTGTGAGGATAACTCGTACAACAGAGAAAATAAAATGCTGTTGTCTGATTCGCCTTTCATACAACGGCTCGAAAACAACTTTCGTTGTGTGAATGATGCCAATGACATGTGCAACATGACTGCGCGGCAACTGTGGCTGCCATCTGCTGAGAGAAGGCACAACAGTTTTAACCAAATAAGTGTTGACTGTTTGTGATTCACACAACGGGTTTCCACCGTTGTGCCATTTTTCATCACACAACGCTCCGATACACAACGGAGATCGTCCAAATCACACAACGAATTTGGTCCGTTGTCTGTTCGCTTTTTTGGCCTAGTGTATAGCTATTATTGAACAAGTGTTTTGTTTTTGCAGGAAGTCATTTCTCTTTAACAGAATATATGAAGATATGCATTGATGCTGCACTGGGTGCATTGGTGCTACACTTAGTACTTGGGTTTAGGGACTTATTTTGGTAACCTTGATTTTACAAGCTAGATAAGACAATATGATCGACTGGCTGTAACCTTGATTTTACAAGATAAACAGTATTATTACTTGCTAGATTGAGGTTACTTTTGGTTAGGATTGCTAGATATGTTTTGGATTGCCAATGTAAGAAACAGATGACATTGATCTATGACATGTTTTAGTTTGGATTTGTTTAGGATATGAAGTTCATATTTGCAACAATTGTGCAAAGTCAATTTAGACAACATATACAGGTCAGATAACTGTAGTTTCCAAAGGTATCACACAACAGAAGGGTTCACAAAACTATTGTCTGAGATCCACTCATACAACACATTTAAAAATAGCAAATAATACATGTTGTCTGAACTTCATTTCAGACAACAGAAATAACAAATTAATGTTGTGTGATCTCCATTCCGGTAACATGTATAACAAAATTACTGTCATCTAATATTAAATTCAGTCAACAGATATAACAATGATATGTTGACTAAGATTCATTTAACACAACTAAATATAATAAAAACTGTGGTCTGAGTTCATATTAGACGACATATCGCATAAGCGGTTGGTTATGCCTTATGCAAATCCTACAACACAAATAAATTAGTAACTGTGGTCTGAGTTTCTATTAGATGACATATCCCATCAACGCACTGTTATACCTTATGCAAATGCTACAACACAAACAACACTGACTGTTGTTGGAGATTCATTTCAGACAATAGAGCCATTCCAACAGTGTGGTGTGATATTCATTTCAAACATCATATAGTTGTGTTGCTGTTGTCTGAGATTCATCACACACAACATAGTTTTCCTAAAACTATTATTATAATATAATTTTTCTCAACAGCCAATAAATGAACTGTCATGTGAGTTTGTAACAGACAATAGTTTAACCTAATTATTTTAATTTGGAAATATTCAGACGACACATACTTAGCTATATATGTTGTGTGAATTTTGAACAGACAATGGTTTTTAACTGTCGTCTGAATGAGGTCAATCAGACAACAGGCTACTAGACAACAACATCTTTTTCATTCAGACGACAGTTAATGTTTAACTTTGTGGTATAGTGTTCTTTAACTATATGCAGTAAGCCAATAAAAAATGAAACAAATCAGAACAATATCTCAACAATAAGCAGAAACAAATCAAAACTCATTAACTCAAGTTCATAATCTAAACAAACAACAATAAAACACAAATCAATTTTGTGACCTTAATTTCATAATCTGAGCACACAACAATCAAAAACCCACAAACACCAGCATCATTTAACCACAATAATCAAAAGCAAAGTAGAAACCAAAGATGTAAAACCCACAATGTCAGGACCCACCCCGGAATTACCCTCCTAACTCCTAGGTGGACCTGCGGGGCCCACTTTTCGAGAAAATTCGACAGAACCTCCCCTAAAAATGGGCAACCCTAAACCTGCTGAAAACACTCCTCAATAATATTTATGCTATGCTTGAAGCCACCCTGCTTCCTAGCAACAATCCATAATTCTCCAAATATAAACATCAAACTCCACAACCAAAACATCTTAAACAAATTACAACCCAGCAACTCAAATCGTTCAACATCCTCCCAAATTAAACCACTCTCTTACACACATAATTATACAACTGTATAAATCCACTCTCAACAAGTATCCAGAGCAATCTAAGGAACACACTCGAAATAGTACAATAAGTAGGTTAATCAATAACCTACTGAGAATGGATGACAAAGGTGGTACTAGCCTCCACTCCTATGCCGGTCAGCAACACTGTGATCTGGGCAATTTAAAACAAAGGGCCCAGGGGGAAAGTACATAAAAACGTTAGAGTGAGTGGACAAAATAAATAAGTATAAAGGAAGATAAATTTATACTTTCCCACAAATTTACAATATAAAGTCTCGATGCATGCAACGTTTATAAAACGTATTTCTTTAAATTTAAAACTCAACAACACATACCAGCCCCGCTGGATAAAATAACTCGGACTAGCCCCGCTAGTCAAATCATAAAAGAAATATGGGGAAGAACTTTCACCATACTAAAGAAGGGAGCCTCATAGGCTCGGGTCGGAGTGTCCCACACTCTGGAGCATCCCATGCTCTGCTCTTACTCGCCTACGAACACATAGTAAGTAGGGAGGAGTACTAATAGGCTAGCTAGCAATATAATATATATATAACGACCCAGGTATGGTGAGTAAAAACTAATAAAATCTCATAAATCCTTAAAGCTTCCCCATGTCCCACGTATAAATAAAATACGGGTACGATTCCCAACCGTACTCGGAATTACATATAAGGCCGTATAAAGCCGTATAAATTAACAGCGTGTCCCACACGCTAAAGAAATAAATAGATCAACAATGAGGCATTCCCAACGCCAAAATCGTAATCAATAAATAATCATAGAGATTTATTCCAACCAAACTCAATTTATAAATAAAGTCTTAAATTGATGAGTATAAATCCTGAAATCACCTCGAAAACCATTTGTCGAAAATCAACCTCAATTATAAAATCGAATCCGAGCATAACAACTTTATCTCCAAAACTCACAACCGGTATAAATCACAATTACTTCATGAGAAACAATATTTAAAAGTAATTCCATAAGATAATTCACAATTATCTTTATATGCTCGGAAAATACGTTAATAAAATAAAACAGGCTTTAATAAATAAATGCATGCATCACTTATTTAAAACAAACGTCCACTCACAAAGTACGGCTAAGCCTGCCGTCGATCCAAACCCTCCTCGAGGAAATCCTCCTCACGTCCTGTACAATATAACGTTCGTAACTTTAATTTCGGGTTGGAAAACTAAATTGGATTAATTAAAATCAAACCTAATCTCAACTTTATTTGTCCAATTTCTCTCAATGTTCTTCACCAATAATATGCCTTTAATGTATGGCTCAAAGGCCAAACCGAGGAAATCCGATGGATGGATTCCTCGTAATTCGATTAACAATTTCACCATTCTTTGAACAAACACCAATATTCATATTCAATTCACCTCCAAATCCATTTCCAAGCTACAATTAATAAACTAGACGTATAATCGATCAATTATAGTAACAAGAAGTCAAAATTTCCGGCCAAAACACTGACTCACGCGCCACCTACAGTGGCGGTGCGTGGGTTTCACGCGCCGGTGCCAACCTCCACCTCCGGCCACCAAATTTCAGGTACAACACCTACTCAACACACTGATTCAACTTCATAACTACAACATTTCCAAATAACAACTAAAAACAGTCGAAATCGATCAATGAACAAAACCCAGAAAAATCAAGAACCCTAACTTCGATCCGGCCTCTACACTTCAAATCATGATACAAGGCCATAGGGGAAATGATCAGTGAAGAAAACCGAACCTTCGACGGCGAAATAGGGACCGGAGGTGGCCGGAATCGCCAGAAATCGGCAAAAGCTTCAAACTGCAGCCGGAGGGGATTTTGGCTTCGATCCGTGGTTTTCCGGCCAAATCGTTGAAAACCAAGGTTGCTAGGGTGATCGGAGGGAGGAGGTGCTCCTCTGATGACCGGTGGCACGCCGGTTGGTGGCCGGAATCGCCGGAAATCGATGGGAGGAGAAAAATCGCCGAACCGGAGAAGAGAGAGCTCGGGGGGGGGAGGAGAGAGAAAGAGGAAGGGTGGGTTTCCGGAAATGGAAACCTACCCGGGGTAACTTTCTATTTTTATCAAAAATTACCATGAACAGTAACTTCACATTTTTGGCCATAACTCTCGCATACGAAGTCCGATTTTTACGTACCACATATGCACGCGCTCGGTTTAACGTCCCCTACAACTTTCATGAAGAACATTTTCTCAAATTTTGACCCGAATAAAAAGTCAACTTTTAGGGCCACTAAAATTTCCATAAAGGTTAAAAATTGAAAATATTTAACAATTACCGTCCAACACGAAAGTAAATCGTTAATTCTAGGTTCGGGACGTAACAATCTTCCCCCCTTAAAAGAATTTCTACCTCGAAATTACATACCTGCTAGCCAAATAGGTGAGGATACTGCTTTCTCATTTGCTCTTCTGGTTCCCAAGTAGCTTCCTCCACCATGTGATTACTCCAAAGCACCTTGACCAAGGGTATTGTTTTGTTTCTGAGTATTTGCTCCCTCCTATCAAGTATTTGAACCGGTTGTTCTTCATATGTCAAATTTTCTCTCAACCGGATAGGTTGCTCTTGGAGAACATGAGAGGAATCAGCAACATATTTGCGAAGCATAGAGACATGGAAGACATCATGTACTCTAGATAGTCTCGGAGGTAGTGCTAAACGATAAGCAACTGCACCAATCCGCTCCGTGATCTCATATGGTCCGATATATCGAGGGCTAAGTTTCCCTCGTTTCCCAAATCTTATAATACCCTTCCAAGGAGACAGCTTCAAGAATACCCAGTCACCCACTTGAAACTCCAAATCTTTTCTTCTGTTATCAGCATAACTCTTCTGTCTACTCTGAGCCGTTTTAAGTTTCTCCTTGATTAGGTTGACCTTTTCAGTCATAACTCGTACCAATTCTGGACCAATGAGCTTCCTCTCTCCTGCCTCATTCCAACATAGAGGGGTACGACACTGTTTGCCATAAAGGGCTTCATAAGGAGCCATGCCAATGCTGGAGTGATAACTGTTATTATAAGCAAACTCTATCAATGCGACATGATTATCCCAATTCCCCTTGAATTGTAAAACACAAGCTCTCAACATGTCTTCCAGTGTTTGAATGGTCCTTTCCGTCTGTCCATCTGTTTGCGGATGAAATGCAGTACTAAACTGAGACTGAGTGCCCAAAGCCTCCATCAGCTCACTCCAAAACTTTGAAGTGAAGCGAGGATCACGATCAGAAGTAATAGAAACGGGTGTGCCGTGAAGTCTCACTATCTCATTCATGTATAGCTCCGCATATTTACCCATTTTATAAGTCTTGCTGACAGGTAGGAAATGTGCGGACTTAGTAAGTCGGTCCACAATTACCCAAATGCTATCATGACCATTACGACTACGTGGTAGTCCTGATACAAAGTCCATAGTAATGTGCTCCCACTTCCACTCTGGTATCGGTAATGGCTGTAATAAACCTGAGGGCTTTTGTCTTTCTACCTTCACTTGTTGACACACTAGACATCTTCTTACATAATCTGCAATTTCCCTCTTCATGTTAGACCACCAGTAGTATTCCTTAAGAGTCCGATACATTTTGGTTCCACCAGGATGCATGGCATAAGGAGAACTATGAGCTTCCTCTAGTATCTCCTGTTTAAGATCATCCTGTTTGGGTACACAAATTCTATTCCCAAACATCAAAGCTCCATCCCCTCTAACAATGAAATCTTCTCTAGCTCCATTCTCTACTGCCTCTCTTACTTCTTGTAGAGCTTCATCATGTAGCTGTGCCTCTCGTACTTTGTCAATAAGGATTGGCCTCACATGGAAACTGGCTATTAAGGCTGCAAATTCATCAGTCCCTTCTAAACTAACTCCTGTAGCTCGCAATTCATAAAGAAGTGGAACCCGGACTGTTCTCAAATGTGACAAGGAAGGGGAGGGCAACAGGGAGGGATATGTCTTCCTACTAAGAGCGTCGGCTACTACATTGGCCCTTCCTGGATGATACTCAATCATGCAATCGTAATCCTTAATCAACTCCAACCATCTCCTTTGCCTCAGATTGATCTCTTTTTGTGTGAGCAAATATTGAAGACTCTTATGATCCGTAAAGATTTGACACCGAGCTCCATATAAATAGTGCCTCCAAAGTTTAAGTGCAAGTACTACCGCAGCTAATTCAAGGTCATGTGTCGGGTAATTCAACTCATGCGGCTTCAATTGTCTAGAGGCGTAGGCAATCACATTTCCATGTTGCATTAGAACACAACCCAAGCCTTGCCTCGAGGCGTCACTGTATACAACATACTCCCCACTATCATCAGGTAAAGCTAGGACCGGAGCACTAGTTAAACGCCCCTTGAGTTCTTGAAAACTTTGCTCACACTCTTCTCACCAAACAAACTTCACACCCTTTCTAGTCAACCTAGTAAGAGGAGTTGCAATCTTTGAGAAATCTTGCACGAATCTCCGGTAATAACCTGCCAAACCCAAGAAACTGCGTATCTCTGTCACTGTGGTAGGTCTTTCCCAATTTAGCACCGCTACTACCTTCTGAGGGTCCACACTAATACCTTCTGCAGATACAACATGACCCAAGAATCCAATACTATTCAGCCAAAATTCACATTTATTGAACTTTGCATATAACTGGGCCTCCCTCAAAGTCCGCAATACAATTCTTAGATGTTTGGCATGTTGACTATTGTCCTTTGAATACACCAAGATATCATCAATGAACACAATCACAAAACGATCAAGGTACGGACGGAACACTCTATTCATGAGGTCCATAAAAGATGCAGGAGCATTAGTCAATCCAAACGGCATTACTCTAAATTCGTAGTGCCCATAACGTGATCGAAATGCAGTCTTGGGTACATCAGACTCCCTTATTCTCAACTGATGATAACCCGATCTCAAATCTATTTTGGAAAAGACCTTAGCTCCCCTCAACTGATCAAAGAGGTCGTCAATACGAGGCAAAGGGTATTTATTCTTCACAGTAACCCTATTCAACTTCCTATAATCAATGCACAACCGTAAAGAGCCATCCTTCTTCTTAACAAATAAAACCGGAGCACCCCAAGGAGACACACTAGATTGGATGAACCCCTTATCCACTAGTTCTTGCAACTGAATCTTCAACTCTCTTAATTCAGCTGGGGCCATTCGGTATGGTGCCAAAGATATGGGTGTGGTGCCAGGGAGCAAATCAATAGTGAAATCTATCTCCCTAGCAGGAGGTAAACCAGGTAATTCATCAGGAAATACATCTGGAAATTTCCTAACCACTGGTATCTCTCTTATACTCAACTCTTCCCTGCTAGTGTCCACTACATGTGCCAAATAAGCCTGACTCCCCTTATTCAACAGCTTCTCAGCGGTCAAAGCGGAAATCATACAGGAAGCTAGAACATTACGATCTCCCTGAAAGGTAATCATTGGCTTCCCTGGACTTTGAAAGACCACAATCTTACGAAAGCAATCAATATTGGCCCGATGAGTCGCCAAAAACTCCATCCCCAAGATTACATCAAATTCAACAAGGTCTAAAGGGATTAAATCAACTTCCAAATTAACACCCTCAATCAAAACATCACAACCTCTAAAAACCCATCCTATCTTAAGCGATGCTCCCGCAGGTAATAATACATTCCATTCACCCATAAGGAGCGATGATGGCACATTCGCAAAACATGCAAATCTACTCGACATAAAAGATTGCGAAGCACCAGGATCAATTAAAGTATAAGCAGGCTGACCAAAAACAGACAACGTACCAATAATAACATCTGGTGAGTCGTGGCCCTCCTGCTGCGTCATGGCATGCAACCTAGCCTGAGTGGTGGGACGTCCTCTCTGACCCCTACCCCGCTGCGGGCTGTTGCGGGCTGCTGAACTGATATGGGTACCGCTAGTAGAAGCCACGGTACCACTAGTAGATGTACCGGCAGAAGACTGACCCGCGGTCTGATAAGGAGTAAATGCAGCTCTCTGGGTCAATAGAGGGCAATCCCTCCTATAGTGGCCCTGCTGTCCACACTCAAAGCATCCGCCTGGCTGGTATTGCCCAAACGGGGCTAGCTGTCTAGCTGGAGCCCTGTGCTGACCACTAAAACCAACCCTGCTCTGCCCAAACGGGCGTCCACTAAACTGCCCCCGAGGGAATCTCCTGATACGCCCCCGCGTCTATAATGAGATCCAGCACCAGACCCACTGCTCTGTCCGCTGCCTGCTGAAGATCCTGACCCAGAGGTAGAAGCAGCCTTCTTGGGTGGGCCCTGACTGGGGCCACCCAAATCTCGAGGTCGGACACCAGACATATACCTAGTCTCAAGTCTTAAAGCAGCATTAACAACCTCAGCATAATCACTAAATGGCACTCCTGTCAGCTGCTCGGAATAATTACCCCCCAAAGCATCAACAAACCTATAAATCCGCTCCCTCTCAGTGCTAACCATATCAGGCACAAACTGGGCTAGCTGGGTGAACCGCTGCTCAAACTCTGTCACGGTCATGTCCCCTTTCTGTAGATGCAAGAACTCATATTTCATCCTATCCCGGATAGCTGTGCCAAAATATCTCTCACTAAAGTGCTCTTTGAACTGTTCCCAAGTGATTAGGCCATCAATCTCTAAATCCCTGCTCATATAAGACCACCAATCAAAAGCCACACCATCCAGAAAATCCACCGCTAAACCCACTTTTCGATCCTCTGGGCAATGGATTTGAGTGAAGACCCTCTCCATTTTATTCAACCAATTCTGGGCATCCATAGCATCAGGAGCATGAGAGAAGCTATAAGCTCCATGCCTCTTCGCTCGCTCCATGGTAAAGTCAGTTCTGGAGCCCGGAAGCGTTGCAGTCAACTGCTGCACAATACGTCCCAACGCTTCCGCTATTCCTCCAGGAGTATGCTCATCTCCTGGAATGGGAGGGGTCTCCCCACGAGTCCGGCGTCTAGGAGGCATAGCACCTGAGATTAAGAGAGAATTAGATGACTCACAACGAAGATACTAGGACAACTACCTTATACACTTGAAGAACACACTAGTATCGAAGAGCACACGATGGGGATCCGCCGCGGTCGGGCCATCACTCGGAAGATACTAGATGTCCTCAATTGTATAAAGTAGTATAAATGACAGGAAACGGGAAACCTAATGCTTTGATACCAACTGTCAGGACCCACCCCGGAATTACCCTCCTAAATCCTAGGTGGACCTGCGGGGCCCACTTTTCGAGAAAATTCGACAGAACCTCCCCTAAAAATGGGCAACCCTAAACCTGCTGAAAACACTCCTCAATAATATTTATGCTATGCTTGAAGCCACCCTGCTTCCTAGCAACAATCCATAATTCTCCAAATATAAACATCAAACTCCACAACCAAAACATCTTAAACAAATTACAACCCAGCAACTCAAATCGTTCAACATCCTCCCAAATTAAACCACTCTCTTACACACATAATTATACAACTGTATAAATCCACTCTCAACAAGTATCCAGAGCAATCTAAGGAACACACTCGAAATAGTACAATAAGTAGGTTAATCAATAACCTACTGAGAATGGATGACAAAGGTGGTACTAGCCTCCACTCCTATGCCGGTCAGCAACACTGTGATCTGGGCAATTTAAAACAAAGGGCCCAGGGGGAAAGTACATAAAAACGTTAGAGTGAGTGGACAAAATAAATAAGTATAAAGGAAGATAAATTTATACTTTCCCACAAATTTACAATATAAAGTCTCGATGCATGCAACGTTTATAAAACGTATTTCTTTAAATTTAAAACTCAACAACACATACCAGCCCCGCTGGATAAAATAACTCGGACTAGCCCCGCTAGTCAAATCATAAAAGAAATATGGGGAAGAACTTTCACCATACTAAAGAAGGGAGCCTCATAGGCTCGGGTCGGAGTGTCCCACACTCTGGAGCATCCCATGCTCTGCTCTTACTCGCCTACGAACACATAGTAAGTAGGGAGGAGTACTAATAGGCTAGCTAGCAATATAATATATATATAACGACCCAGGTATGGTGAGTAAAAACTAATAAAATCTCATAAATCCTTAAAGCTTCCCCATGTCCCACGTATAAATAAAATACGGGTACGATTCCCAACCGTACTCGGAATTACATATAAGGCCGTATAAAGCCGTATAAATTAACAGCGTGTCCCACACGCTAAAGAAATAAATAGATCAACAATGAGGCATTCCCAACGCCAAAATCGTAATCAATAAATAATCATAGAGATTTATTCCAACCAAACTCAATTTATAAATAAAGTCTTAAATTGATGAGTATAAATCCTGAAATCACCTCGAAAACCATTTGTCGAAAATCAACCTCAATTATAAAATCGAATCCGAGCATAACAACTTTATCTCCAAAACTCACAACCGGTATAAATCACAATTACTTCATGAGAAACAATATTTAAAAGTAATTCCATAAGATAATTCACAATTATCTTTATATGCTCGGAAAATACGTTAATAAAATAAAACAGGCTTTAATAAATAAATGCATGCATCACTTATTTAAAACAAACGTCCACTCACAAAGTACGGCTAAGCCTGCCGTCGATCCAAACCCTCCTCGAGGAAATCCTCCTCACGTCCTGTACAATATAACGTTCGTAACTTTAATTTCGGGTTGGAAAACTAAATTGGATTAATTAAAATCAAACCTAATCTCAACTTTATTTGTCCAATTTCTCTCAATGTTCTTCACCAATAATATGCCTTTAATGTATGGCTCAAAGGCCAAACCGAGGAAATCCGATGGATGGATTCCTCGTAATTCGATTAACAATTTCACCATTCTTTGAACAAACACCAATATTCATATTCAATTCACCTCCAAATCCATTTCCAAGCTACAATTAATAAACTAGACGTATAATCGATCAATTATAGTAACAAGAAGTCAAAATTTCCGGCCAAAACACTGACTCACGCGCCACCTACAGTGGCGGTGCGTGGGTTTCACGCGCCGGTGCCAACCTCCACCTCCGGCCACCAAATTTCAGGTACAACACCTACTCAACACACTGATTCAACTTCATAACTACAACATTTCCAAATAACAACTAAAAACAGTCGAAATCGATCAATGAACAAAACCCAGAAAAATCAAGAACCCTAACTTCGATCCGGCCTCTACACTTCAAATCATGATACAAGGCCATAGGGGAAATGATCAGTGAAGAAAACCGAACCTTTGACGGCGAAATAGGGACCGGAGGTGGCCGGAATCGCCAGAAATCGGCAAAAGCTTCAAACTGCAGCCGGAGGGGATTTTGGCTTCGATCCGTGGTTTTCCGGCCAAATCGTTGAAAACCAAGGTTGCTAGGGTGATCGGAGGGAGGAGGTGCTCCTCTGATGACCGGTGGCACGCCGGTTGGTGGCCGGAATCGCCGGAAATCGATGGGAGGAGAAAAATCGCCGAACCGGAGAAGAGAGAGCTCGGGGGGGGGGAGGAGAGAGAAAGAGGAAGGGTGGGTTTCCGGAAATGGAAACCTACCCGGGGTAACTTTCTATTTTTATCAAAAATTACCATGAACAGTAACTTCACATTTTTGGCCATAACTCTCGCATACGAAGTCCGATTTTTACGTACCACATATGCACGCGCTCGGTTTAACGTCCCCTACAACTTTCATGAAGAACATTTTCTCAAATTTTGACCCGAATAAAAAGTCAACTTTTAGGGCCACTAAAATTTCCATAAAGGTTAAAAATTGAAAATATTTAACAATTACCGTCCAACACGAAAGTAAATCATTAATTCTAGGTTCGGGACGTAACACACAAAGTCACAAACAATATCAGAAATCAAAGTAGAAAACTAGAAAACCCTAAATCTAAATTCCCAATTTGACTAATTTGATCACATACCAGATCCCGGAGAAGAGAGAGATGTCAGAGAAGAAGGAGACGTCAGAGAAGAGAGAGACGTCGGAGAGTTGAGAGATGAGAGATCCGTTGAGAGAGTGACTTAAATGAGGGATCTGAGATCGGCTGTATGGGTAAGGGGGGTATTAGGTTTTCCTTTTCATTTAGATTCAGTGAGGTAAGGTGTACTGAAAGAAAAAATAAAATCAATCAAATATTGACACATAATATAAATTATATATTTTTAATATATATTAGGAAAATCTGTCGGATCGGTTTTCAAACGGTCGAAAATAAGTCCAACACTGATTCCGACCCGCATACAGTAAGTTTCGGTTTAGCAAATATGGGTTTTTTGCTTTCTTAATTCGGTTCAGAAACCAAACCATATTTTTCGGTTCGAAACGGTCGAAAAACCATTTTGCATTCAGTTATGCTCAGGCCCATGATCCAGGACTGCAAGCGACTCTGTTTGGCACTTGTACCTCTGCAGGGAATTTTTGAGGAGGATTTGGTAGAGGTTCCTGTTACTACTATTGGGAAGGCTCCGAAGAAAAAGAGTCATCCTCGTGGTCATTGGAACAAGCCCAACCAGGTGATTGTGACTCCTGTTGCTAAGAAGTTGGAGGAGGTTCTCCTACCCCAGGACGGTTAGGGGTGCATTTTTATTTTATTGCTTTGAATAACCGAGCGTTTGCTAGCCCCTTGCTCCATGCTTCTTGCCCTTAATCGTTGTTGTTTGCTAGTTGACGAGCGGCAATGTACCATTGAAGGTCTTAGGTGTCAACGCACTTCATATTGGTTGCTTTGATTTAGGGTTGGTTTGGTGAAGGGGTTCTTATTTATGCTTTTTCTTTTTCAGGTTAGTCTTTTTTTCTGTTGCTTCTCTTTTTTGTTGCTCTACTCTTTGTAAACTGATTTGTGCATCGAGATGCATTATGAGAGATTTTTGAATCCTTCTAGCTTGACCGAGTGAGGTCGTTATTAATGGAACCTAACTCTATTGTCCTTCAAAATATATATATATATATATATATATATGACGAGAGTACTCATTATTTTAACAAAGATTCTGACCAAAGCTCCAAAATGTCCGACATGGGACTAGTTGGTGTACCACCTGCGAGAAAAATCCAGTATTAGATATCCAAGTTTTGGATAAACTACATTCAAGTGCTGTTATTGATAATCAACCTAATTCTAAATATACTAAAGCTAAACTACGCTTTTACTGGGCATTTCAGAAAAGACAAAATGAATGAATAGTGGCAAGACGGTTTTACCCTTCTGTGTTTAAAGAAATTGCCCTCTGCAGCTAACTAGGCCCTTTGGTGCCACGCAGTGCTGTCGTGTCTTTCGTTCTTTACTCCATAGAAACAGACGGAGAGAGAAGATGAAAGAGTATTGAGAGAGAGAGAGAGAGAGAGAGAGAGAGAGAGAGCGAGGGGGAGAGGGGGGGGGGGAGAGAGTATACAACTCTGATTTCGGCTTCCCTACTGCGCCCTTCCTTTCTCCTCCACATTATCAGCTGTGTTCCTCTGATTAGCCGTTGTTTTTCCTGTTGAGTGGTAGGGTCAGTGAATTCTTGAAAAATGTCTACTTCTCTAGAACTTCCTAATAGTCTATGATATTAAATAAGTTTGTGTTTTCCATTGTAATTATTAGGGTTGGTATTTCCCAATGTTAATTATGGGAGTGGTCTTCTAGGGGTCATACTCTAGAACGTGCATCTAGTCCCTATAAGAACATGTATGTATTATCTTGAGAAGTCAGAATGAATGAAAGTGTTCAATTTAAATATTGGCGGTTGATCCCCTTGAAGTGATCCCAGCCCTCTATTCTATTAAGTTTCCAAGTTGATAAGGTCTCACTACTACAAAAAGGTCATCAGACGACAGTGGATTTGTGTTGTGTGATGACCAAGCTCACCGTGGTCTAAGTGAGTGTTGTGTGATTGAAAAATCAGACAACGGTGATTTCACCGTTGTGTGATAATAGTTTGCTCAACAGAAATACCTATTTCCGTTGTGTGAGTTCTGCGCAGCATGTGCCTGGCATGGCATGCGCGGCGATGCCTCGGCACATTTAGACAACAGAAGATGAAATTTTGCCGTTGTCTGAGATTCATGACACACAACAGGTATGACTTATTCTTTGTTGTCTGAGATTCATAACACACAACGGATATAACTCATTATTTATTGTCTGAGACTACTAACAGACAACGGATATAACTTAATATTTGTTGTCTGAGGTAAGTAACACAAAACTTAAGTAAAATTATCTCCCTTGTCTGTTGATTACTCAGACAACAGTGATCATTTTATTTCTGTTGTGTGTTATGAATCTCACACAACAGAATTTTGTTTTCTTTTGTTGTTGGTTGTTAGTTCACACAATAACTATATTTGGTTATCCATTGTGTGAATATTGTAATCAACTTGGGTACCAACCAGTGACTGTTGTAGGAGAAGCCTCAATTTTGAACTCTTTTATCATCATACAACACATGGTTTTGTATTGTGTTGTATGACTTAACCTTGGACAACTTGGATTGCCTTAACAAATTGTGTGAGAAGAACTCAAACAACATACTATTTTTATTAACCATTGTGTGAGCATTATAAACCATTCAGAAAACATAGAAAATTGAGACTGTACTTGTAAAATGTTCTAGCTAGAAAGACCTAAAATACATAGATTACTGGCGCTTTCCTTTAATGCACCTTCATTTGTTCTTGCCGAAGCTCTCTTGTAGGCAAAGATCTTAAGTAGCCTCTTGATCTTTTACGTCATTGATCCTACACATGATGGACAAGGACCTTGTAGAAGCTCTAGTATTGACTCCAGTTCTGCTCACCCAAAGACCATACCCTTTGAACACATTAAAGACTCTCTAGCTGATTGAAACATTCTTCAACAAGTCCTAAATGCTTTGCCCACAGTGCCACTCTACCCATATATCTGCATAGTCAAGAACACAAACATCTAACTTCATTTATTCGCAAGCAATCAATCATATAATGCTGGAAACAAATTATTCACTGGGACATCTAATAAAAACAACATCAAAACAAAGGTCATTTTCAATTAATCTTGGACTTGGACTATTTTCAAGAGCTGCCCAGCCACCAAATCAAAAGTCAAGTTCATTGGAGCTCATTTCGCAGCTTGGTAAAATGCCTAAGCCAACACCCAAATATGCTCAACACCTCAAACAACCAATTATTCAAACTTTGCAAACAAATCCCAGCTAAGAACAAGAACATGTTCAAGAATTAGTACTACCTTGACATTAGTGTTTCTGAGCCTAATTGCTTCCTCAGCATCAGTAAGAGCATGTCTGTAATTACCAAGCTCCTTCGATAACATCAACACATCACATGAAGTCAGGAACCACGCTACAATAACACAACCAAGTGGAACACACCCAAATAATAATAATCAATCACTGGAACAATCACTTCACCAAACACCATACAACTGTTCTAAGACAAAGTCAACTCAAATACACAAGCAAACCACATGGGAGACGCATGTTCAGACCCAACAAAGCATCTCAGTAATTCAAATCTCGGTACGAAAACCCAGAAATACAAACACGAAATAAAGAACATTACCTTGATGGAGACCTTACTCTTCACTTGGGTTTCCAGAGCCTCACTCATAGACTAACGCAAACCCCCACAACCCCATCAGAAACAAAATTAATACACAAATAAAATATCAATTAATTCAAAAGGGCAAACCCAGTTCCGTAACACAACCAAATTCACATTCAACTCTAAGTCAATCAAACTCTAGGACATAATTAAATCAAAGAACAATTCCACCCAGAACCTCTAATTTTACCTTTGATGCTTGTCAAAAACCCAACTGAGTCTACAGCTTCTTCGACATCAAATTAACTCAATTTGAGTACAAAGATTGTCTTCCGATATAATTACCTGACTGTAAAACAATATTCAAAAGGAAGATCAGAATTATCTGTAGCCCGCTTATCTTTGATGGTGCTGTTGAACTGAAAAAAGACAATAACATTACTTAGATGATAAACATACACATATGTACACATATCACATATGATAAACCAGAAACTCAAGATTGTATTTACAAAACACAGAATTAAACTACTTACACTCTTAGAAATATGGGTGTAAGCTGGATCATTTAGGTACGTAAATGAGGTACCAGAGTCCCAAATTGCATAGAATTCAAGATTAGCAACACTTTTTCCAACGGCTATTTGAGTAACCGTAATGTTGTAAGTTGGACTGGTACAAGTTCAAGAGCAGAAGGTTAGTAAAACTTTGATGATATTAAAGACAAAAACGTTTAATTCCAAAGTATGTACACCTGTCATCTGCATATGCACATTTAAGTTAACCACTCACTATTTATCTCTGACATAGAATGGTGTTTCTGGTTGGTCTACACTTCCATTATCACCAAATCTGATCCTACCACTTCCGTTAATTCCAAAACACATGGAAAAAGAATTTGAAGCAAGCCCCTGTTTTGCTAACATGCTAGGAATGGATACATCATCCATACCAAGCCCTAATAGACCATTGGGAGCTGCCCCACTTAACAATATACCAGTTTGATTCCTACCACACCTGCACAGAGTAGAGCATCAACATCAAAAGTGCCCTAAACCAGTTAAAACTGAAATGTAGGAATTTACAGAACCAACTAGTGGCATTGGTAAGTGTCAAAGCTTCCAAGTAGTGTTTAGCCAATTTCTATCCATTTTAATGTCCATGCTTTATGTGTTACAACGGCTATAGGTGATCCTACATGAACTCCTTTCTTTGCTTGGTTAGCACTTGGTTATCCTCTCACAATTTTCTCCAAAATTTATTATTTCAGTTTAACCCTGAAGTTATTTCATAGAATTTACAGAGTGCGAAGCTCTCAATTCTCAAAACAAAATGATCAGGAGGAAACTATTGGTGCTCTAAAGTCAAAAAGCAAATTAACAACCAAGGAAAACACTATAAAAATGGAAGAGAGTAAACTTCACTTAAAACAAAAGCTGGTATGCTAAAAAAATAAAAAAAGGTATAGAGCTCTGAAAATAATTGAAACGATTGGATAATTTCATGAAAACTTACTTCCAAGAAGGCTGCATTTGCAGGATCATCCAGCCTCCGCAGCGGACCGTCATCTATGGAAAAGCCATTCCTCCAGAAAGTAATGGTGTGATTGATGGACTCAGGTGGCTGAGGTGCAGCAGTTGGAACGGTCTCTCCTGTAAGGCCATGTTTGTTTCCCGGAAAATTGGCATTGGGAAAGGAAACACTTTCCTTTCCTGTGTTTGGGACAGCCATTGGAAGGGAAAGTGTTTCCCAAATGAAGGGAAAAAGTGGAGGAAATTCATTCCCTCCCCTCCCCTCCGGATTCACTTTCCCATGGGAAAGGAAATTGATTCCTTTCCTTTCCACCAACCAAACATAGCCTAAGTGTTCTAGCTGTTCCAGTAAAACTTTTTGAGCTTGACGAAGGTTCCAGAGGTCCTTGTGCAAACTGTTTGGCTTGAGTGAAAATTGAATCCACGTCACCCCCGCCTCTGGTGGGGTCTTGGACAAGCATACCACTGGAACAACCAAACAACATTAACAATTGCAAATTATTAAACATGCTACAGGGTAGGCCTGGGCACGGTCCCAGCCCGGTATGTAATTTGTAAGGCCCGGGACCGAGCCCGAATATTTCGGGTCGGGCTCAACTTTAGTTTTTCAGTTTTAAGGACCGGAAAGGCCAGGACCGAAAAAAATCGGGCCGGTCCTCGGGTTTTTTCGGGCCCAAAAGGTGAAAAGGAAAAGAAAGGGGAAAAAAAAAACAGATCTGGAGAGCAGATCTTGCTCCAAAGCACCTTTCCACCACCATTGAAAGTCTGGGTTCATGGAATCAAGCTCAACTCGGATTCGTCCTCCGATTTTGGGGTTGAGTACAGACGAATCTGATGGGGAAGGAGGACTAGGGAGAGAAAGGACAAGAAAAGAAAAGAAAAGAACAGACAGTGGAGAGTCTGGGGAGGAGGAGAAGAAGAAGAAGAAGATAAGGAGAGAAGAAAAATGGGGGACAAAAGAGGGGAGGGAGGTAAGAAGAGACGGGAAGATAAAAAGGAAAGAAGATAGAAGAATGTGAAGAGAGAAAAGACAGAAGAAGACGAGTCCAGAAAGAAGAAAGAAAAGAATAAAAAACTAAAAGAAGAAAGTGAAGAGAGAGAAGAAGACAAGAGTCAGAAAGAAGAAAGAAAAGAATAAAAAATTAAAAGAAGAAAGTGAAGAGAGAGAAGAAGGAGACAAGAGTCAGAAAGAAGAAAGAAAAGAATAAAAAACTAAAAGAAGAAAGTGAAGAGAGAGAAGAAGGAGACAAGAGTCAGAAAGAAGAAAGAAAAGAATAAAAAACTAAAAGAAGAAAGTGAAGAGAGAGAAGAAGACAATAGTCATGTATAATTAGTTTGGGCCTTCGGGCTTTTATTTTTTTGACTTTCAAGGACCGGGCCCGGACCGTTTGTAATGCTTTCGGGCCGGGCCTTGTAAAACTATAAAATTATTGTTTTAAAGCCCGGACCATTTGGGCCTGTCCCGGGCCGATTCCGGGCCGATTTTCGGGTTTTCAGGCTAAATGCCCAGCCCTACTACAGGGTCTATATCTGGATAAAATAAAAACTCAAAGAAATTTCAGGTTGACAAAAGCAAGAATGTCTAATAAACTTGACAATGATTGGAACACATTTTGTCCTCAATTCCAAAAAGTTGATTCTTGTTAAGGCTACCTACAATTGGGACATAATGATTGGAATAACCTGCTTTCCGATCAAAACAATTTTTGCAAGAAGTTCATGATTGCTTATTAAACACATATACCAACAAAAGAATGTAGCATTGGATTTCCATGGGATAGAAGAGTTTGTCTAAACCAAACTCGAAAACATATTCAGTCGAGTTAGATGGTTTCTCCTGCAAACCCTTCACTTTTCTCAGTAACCTATCAATTGCTAAGAACACAAATTTGCAGCCTAATGCAGTAAGTGAGTTAATATGGCAAATTACTAACACAAACCATTGGATTCTATATTCACATTACTAAACCAGCAAATTATCCTTACTAAGGAAAAAGCCAATAATTTTACTCCAAAGTTTTGCGAACCAAATAAGAATATACCTTTTCTCGCCACCAGTGTAGTACTCCTTGGGCTCATCGGAGTCACTGTCAGACCCATCCTTCACCGGACGCCGATTCAGATCGGAAAGCGTGCGAATGCCGCCACGTGTACGCGCAGCCGGCGGCTTGTTGTCCTCCTTGCTGGTCCCGGAGGCGGCGCGTTTGGACCGGAGCTGGTAGGCCGGGCGAGACGGAGCCGGCGACGGGGAGCGAGAGCGCATGGGCGACTGGGAGGGCTAGTACTTGGGCGAGTGTGACGGAGACGGCGAGAGCGAGTGGGAGGGCTGGACCGGGTTGGTGTTGTCCAAGAAAGTGGAAACGGCGGCATCGAGGTCGTAATTGTGGGATTCGAGGAAGAAGAGGGCTTCTTGTTGGGAGGCGGAGGTGATCTCGCAGAAGGAGGTGATGACGGTGTCGTTTTGAGGGCTCGATTCTTGAGCTTCGGCTTCCATAGTGTTCCTCTTCTTCTTCTTCTTCACTCTTTTGATCGGATTCTTGAGCTTCGGCCATGGTTGCAGACTTGCAGATTGAGATTGAGAGAGCTTTCAAGAGAGATAGGGGTTTCGCACAGAGATAGAGAGAGAGGATGGTGAGAGAGATCCAAATAGGCCGCTTTAGGGTTTGTGAGAGAGGATTGAGAGCGGACTGAGATTTAGGGTGTGTCTGAGAGGACTGACTGGGAGTTTCATTTCGTTTTGTCGAGAGAGTTTCAAGAGTGTTGGAGGCATAATTAAACTTCAAATAAATTCTAAAGTGACTCACACAACACAAACCTAACAAACTGTTGTAAGAGTGCACTACAAAAATCAAAATGCCAAACACATGGAGGGAAATATACCGCGCCCATAGCATTTTGGCTTAAAATGTTGCCGCCTATATTCCAACTTCACACAACAGAAAAGTATAACTTCTGTTGTCTAATTTCTACAACTTACACTAGGTTTACCTTGTGGAAGACATTCAAGCAAGCTTCCTCAAAATTTGGCATCCAGTTTTCAATCACACAACGGAAACCTCAAGCACCGTTGTATCAAGTAGCCCAAATTTCAGATTTCAAGAGGCAACCAAGACTCGAGAGTGGAGGGAAATCTGCCGCTCAATTTTTAAGGCTCAGACGACGGACCATGCTTAATTCCGTTGTGCAATGTAGTTCCGATAAAAAAGTTATCACTTTGTTGGCATTCACACAACAGAATATAATCAGCACCGTTGTATAATAAAACTGACTTCAACACACAACAGATGATTTGTGTTCCGTTGTGTGACTAGTGTTGTGTGATTAACTTTTTGTAGTAGTGTCTAGTCTTATCATTGAGATTTGCTAAACCGCTGTTGTAATCAAGAATCTTTTTTTGGATTGGGTTGGGCTTGCGGTGCTTGATGGTGGTGAGTATCGGTCTCATCAGATTTCATTATGGTTTGTTGATTGTCTGATTGTTTGCTTAATGATTTGCATGTTCTTCTTTGGCTACGATTGCGGCTGGATACCTGCATCTAAGGATTCTAGGCAACAGCAGCTCCGCAGGTTTGTTTCGTTGTTATAGGCAACATCAAAAACGGAGACTTTGCTTTCAGATGGAAAGCAACCATTCTCATCAAGGTTTTTCTATCCTCACCATTTGGATTATTACTTCAATTCTTTTTGGTGAGACATTTGATTTTGTTTTGGTTACTGAGAGAAATCAATGCTTTATTGCTTCCTGTGTTGATCTTCACAGTACTTCTATTATGGGAATCAACCCTGAAACCGACAATTTCTGTAGCCATGTTGTAAGAATCATCTGCCTCATAACTTTTATGAATAGTCGATGAAACGTATTAAGAAATTAATTTTGGGAAAAATGACTATTTTCCTGTAGAAGGTTCGTTAGATGTTTCCAAGCAGGTATTAGCAGGCTCATATTATTCACTTTCCGTTATAACGTATGAAGATTTTTCGTGCCTTAGTCTCTTTTTTATATGTGAAACCCTACAGCTAAGGTTTTGTTTGTAATCCGTGTTGAGGGGTAAGTGATTTTAGGATCGAATTAATGACTGAACTTAGGGAAAAGTGAGAAAGGATAGAGCTTTATATAGAATGGTAGAACATAATCAAGGAAGAAGTATAGATTCATGAGGCTAAGCTTGGCAATAGGGTTATTATGATTATTGAAGGCATTTTGTGGACTCTTACCTTAGGGTTATTATTATTGATATTTCTATGACAATTGGACCGACTATCCAATTTAAAAAATGAGTCTTTCTGGTCAGTTCATTGATTTTAAATTAATCTATCACACTTTTACATTCTCTCAAAACAATATCAGCAGAATGTAATGTTATGATAAATAGCTTCAGATTATATGCAGTCATTTTATGGGGGTAGAGCTCTAATCCCTTAAGTATCAAAGAGCTTCAGATTTGGAGCAGCAACTTAACTCTGAAGCACATAAGATCTAGGAAGGTACAAAAGTATGTTTAGATTGATTTTGTAATGCAGTTTTTGAATGCTTCCACATTGTTGTACGAAATGTCGATGTTTGCTGATTTCTTTCTGACAAATTCTTATGTGTAAATGTCGGGGACTAGAATAATGGGATTGGGTTTATGCTTTTAACCAGGGTGAGAGCATTCTATCATGGATTGGAGATGATTATGTTGTTATAGAATATAAGACTGCTTCACATCTTGAGGAAATGCACTATTGATGTCATTATTATTAGGATAAATTTCAGTTTAGTACCCTGTGGTTTGGGGGTAACATCATGTCAGTCCCTGCTCTTTCAATTTGATCAGCAACACCCCTGTGCTTTCAATTTCAATCAGCCGTGCCCAAATTTTACTGTTCCGTCCAATTTGAACGTTAACTTTGACTGGATTGACAAAGTAAAATTTGGACGGAACAGTAAAATTTGGGCACGGCTGATTGAAATTGAAAGCACAGGGGTGTTGCTGATCAAATTGAAAGAGCAGGGACTGACATGATGTTACCCCCAAATCACAGGGTACTAAACTGAAATTAATCCTTATTATTAATATGAAGTTAAGTTAATGGGAGAGAAATTATTAGAGGCAGAGTATCTACTGTGCGTCTTGGTAATTTATATCTGATGGTAAAGACTGATGTTGATATCACTTATACCACATACCGCCAAGCATAAGCAAAGACCTCATAGATGGGTCCCGCAACATGGTAGGTCCCACCTACGATATGCATCCAGTAGACTGACACCCGAGCTACCTCGCCATGGTGGAGGTTGTAAGAGGAAGTCCTCCCCTTCTTGGAGAGGGATGGGATCCATGATCCCCATACTTGTATTATTACAAAGGCCACTTGGCCTCACTACTAGTGGAATTTCTAAGTGGACGTAGCCTTGCCTCAAGGGCAAGGTGAACCACTATACATGCTTGTGTCATCTCTCTTACTTTAGGTCCTGTATTCTCACACAGAAACATTGGTGCTAGAAGGAGGGTACCTAAGTATGGGTATGAATCTCCGACCTTGAGCAAGAGTCATGTACGGGTACCACGAGTCACCAGGTACATGGGTATGAACCTCCGACCTTGAGCAAGAGTCATGTACGAGTACTACGAGTCACCGGGTACATGGGTACATGCAGGATACCCCTCACATTCCTCACCTAAGCCTCCGAGCGGGTACATGAGCCAACGGGTACTACGAGTCAGCGGGTACGTGCACATGCATCCCACTCCTAAGTTCCACTCTTCTCCGGGACTCTCACAAGTCAGCGGGTACGTACACCTCCCGGTACCTTTCTCCATCCCTCTGCCATGCAACAGAACACCACTCATCTAGGAATCAAGGTCCAGTTCCACGTGGACCCAGACAGAACTGCTGGCCTCGCTCATCAACCCATCCCCGGACACACTAACTTGTATTTGGGCCTGCGAGCATCATCTCTTCACCGGCCAGCATCATCATCCAAGGTGCCACCGATAGTGCACCCAAATTCTCTCCAGTACTCCTGCTTCCTCTCAGACAACTCCGTCCTCTATCTCACTGGCAACTACTCTAGAAACTCTTTTCTGGACGTCAAAACCAGCACCGGCGAGTCAGTCCTAGTCCCCGATGCCTCTTCTAAATACCGGTACCCTGCATCCCATACCGCAAGCACTTCACCAACGGGTACCGCTGTCAACACATTCTTAAAACCCATACCGACACCCGGCATCACCAAGACCTAACCCGGTGACCCCGCTCGGTATCCACTGCACATCCCGGAGGATCCATCTCTGTACCTTGACCCACCTCGGTCTCAGAATCCCAATGGGTCAAGCTCTGAGCCCGGCATCCCTCTCGGTGACTCATCCCGGCAGCTCCCAACAGCTTCTTTATCTCACGTCGACGACTCCTCCTCATGGTACCGGCAGCTTCGATCAATTCCCTAGTGGTCTTACTCCCGGTCTTCACAAGCAGAACTTTCATCTTTCTATGTACATGGAAAGGGCTCTGTTATGCCATCTCTCCAAAGCAGAACATTCTGCTAACCTCAAAGCAGGTATCTCGGTGATGTACCCAAAAAAAAAAGGGGGGGATGGGTTTTGCTCTGGACACCCAAGCGCATACTTTGGACACCCACTCACCTGTACCTCTATTCTTGAAGCTCATAGTGTGTTCTAAAAAACAACAAGGAATTATGCTCCCAGCAGAAAAATGCTGCAAGTAAAAGTTAAGTCTTCGTACTCTTGCATTTTATCAAAGCCATCAGTATTCATAATGCTCGTTGTGTTAGTGTGAGTCATCGTTCCCTATTAGGAATAGACTACAAGGGAATATATTGTTGTAATTACTTACCTTGTATATGTTGTGTAGTACGGTTGTACACAATAGGTGTAGTACGTTGTAGTACGATTGTCATCTGTTTATATACACCACAGAATGGGTGTAATAATATATCAGAAAATTCATTCTCTCAATCTTGTTATATTTGACTTGGTATCAGAGCCAACAAAGTTAGAAACCTTTAAAGCCATACCAATCTTACCACAATCCCCAAAAGAACCTCCATCTGAACTTCGCACAGACACCTTAACCTTCTGGACATCATTGACCTTGGAACTCTGACCTTTACTGTCATCACCTCCCATTGCAATAATAATATGCAGCGGAATAATCGAATAAAAAGAATAGAAGAATTCAAACAATAATAGTAACAGAACTTGAAGTGATTTTTTTTTTTTTTTTTTTTGAGACCTGTTGCACGGGTTGAATCAGAAACAGTGGGTGCGACTAGAGAACCAGCGATCTGGGGCCTTGCAACTTCGCCGGGAACTGGGTAACAGGCCGGGGACTGGGTAACGTCGCTGGAGTGAAGAAAATGATCTGGGCGACGCCGGAGTGAAGAACCGAGATGGGACGCGAACTGGAGCTTCTACTGGTTGCAAGAAGAGATGGAGATGAGCTGGAAATTAGCAGACGACGTTGGCCTGACGAGGTCAACGTCGGTTGAAGGCGGCTGGCCGAGGATGATTGATCACAAGGAGCCGGCCTAGAAATCTGCAGGTCTGAGCAAGTGACAATTCTGAGTAATGGGAAGGCCGACGATGATCTGGAAATCGGCGGGTCTGGGAGCACGACGATTCTGATGCAGAAGATAATCGGGTCTGATCAGAAAGATCGGGTATGATGACCAAGGTGATTGGGTCTGATGCCGGATCTTATGCGATGATTCTGATGCAGAAGATAATCGGGTCTGATGCAGAATGATCGGGTCTGATGACTAAGGTGGTTGGGTCTGATGCTGGATCTGATGCAAACCCAATCTGGAGATGCTGTCGCCGAAGTCAAAGAAGAAGACACTGGTCGTTCTTTGACGGACGCCTAGCAGACAAACGACGATGATAGTAACGTCGTTAAGAGGTGAATAAACCCTAACAATGGATTCTAACTCCTCAAATTTGGAAAAACTGAAATTAAAACAAAGAGACAAAGTCCTTTCAGATCTTTGCTCTGATACCATGTTAAACAGCGACAAGCGTGGCCTGTGGCCCACCATTGTAAATGATGTTGAAGATACAACTCCAAACATCCAAGCACCAGTCTCTATGGCCGGAAATGATATTGAAGACACAACTGTCACTCCTACCATTGCTTCTACCCTTGACCCACAGCTTCCTGGTACTGAAGATCACTCATTTGAGGTATGTCCACCCACTAGTACTGGTAGTAATGAGTCTAATGTTGGGCAATATGTGTTACCAAATAGGACCACTCGGGGTCAATCAGCCAAAAGATATGAACCTACCCTTACTGCCAAATCAAAATACCCAATAGCCAATTATATGTCCACTAGGAGGTTGTCTAAGTCATATGAATCATTTGTGAATCAAATATCTACTGTATCAGTACCTAACAAAGTGCAGGATGCATTGGGGGATCCAAAGTGGAGGAAGGCAATGGAGGAAGAGATGGAGGCGTTGTAGAAGAGCAATACTTGGCAACTTGTGCCTCCACCACAAGGCAAGAAGGCTGTAGGTTGTCGTTGGGTATTTACAGTGAAGCATAATGCAAATGGATCAGTGAATCGGTACAAAGCATGCCTTGTAGCAAAGGGGTTTACTCAGACGTATGGTATAGACTACGATGAAACGTTTGCTCCTGTTGCCAAGATGAACACTATTCGGGTTCTGCTCTCATTCGCTGCTAGTTTAAACTGGCCACTCCGACAGTTTGATGTCAAGAATGCATTTCTTCATGGAGAGTTAGCCGAGGAAGTGTACATGAGCCTTCCACCTGGGTATGTAGTTGCTTCTCCTGGTGATTTTGTCTGCAGATTGAGAAAATCTCTGTATGGTCTCAAACAGTCACCTCGTGCTTGGTTTGGAAGATTTTCACAGTTTATACGGAAGGTTGGTTACAGGCAGAGCAACTCAGACCATACCTTGTTTCTCAAGCATCAACAAGGGAAGGTAACAGCTCTAATTATTTATGTGGATGATATGGTAATCACTGGTAATGATACTGTTGAGATGGATAGACTGCAGAGACAGCTAGCCTCTGAGTTTGAGATTAAGGACTTGGGTGAACTTAAGTACTTCTTAGGAATTGAGGTAGCCAGGGGGAGAGAAGGAATCTATCTGTGCCAGAGGAAGTATGTTCTTGACTTGCTGATAGAGACAGGTTTGTTGGATTGCAGACCTATTGACACTCCTATTGAGCAGAACCATTGTTTAGCTGAGTATCCAGATCAGGTACCTACTGATCGAGCTCGCTATCAGAGGTTAGTTGGGCGCTTGATTTATTTGGCTCATACTAGACCAGACGTTGCATATGCAGTGAGTGTGGTGAGTCAGTTCATGCATAATCCGAGTGAGAGTCACATGGATGCGGTTATGCGGATTCTGAAGTACTTGAAGTCAGCTCCAGGAAGGGGAGTACTATTTTCTAAACACAACAACATTCTTGAGGTTTGTGGCTTCACAGATGCAGATTGGGCTGGAAATATCACAGACAAGAGGTCGACATCAGGTTACTTTACCTTTGTGGGAGGTAATCTGGTTACATGGAAGAGTATGAAACAGAAAGTTGTGGCACGTTCTAGTGCTGAGGCCGAGAATAGAGGTATGGCTCACGGAGTGTGTGAATTGTTGTGGCTGAGAAATCTGTTACGTGATCTGGGTTTCAAACTCAAAAATTCCATGCAATTGTATTGTGATAACAAGGCAGCTATTGACATATCACAGAATCCAGTACAACATGATCGTACTAAACATGTGGAGGTTGATCGTCACTTTATAAAGGAGAAGCTAGATGCCAAAATTATTAGCTTTCCTTTTGTTCCAACTGAAGAGCAACTTGCAGATGTACTTACCAAAAGAGTTTCCAGGAAGGCGTTTTATGACTCACTTAGCAAGTTGGGCATGGTTGATGTATATGCGCCAACTTGAGGGGGAGTGTTAGTGTGAGTCATCGTTCCCTATTAGGAATAGGCTACAAGGGAATATATTGTTGTAATTACTTACCTTGTATATGTTGTGTAGTACGGTTGTACACAATAGGTGTAGTTCGTTGTAGTACGATTGTCATCTGTTTATATACACCACAGAATGGGTGTAATAATATATCAGAAAATTCATTCTCTCAATCTTGTTATATTTGACTCGTTGTTTCTTATGCAATCACTGCCCGTAGTCCCAGCCTTTATACATCGATCCATCTTCAGAAGGCTCTTGAAAATTTGAGTTTCTTCTCACTATTGCTATATACCTGCATAACTCATCATGTTCCTCTTGCTGAACACACCACCATTGCTTTATTTGTTGACTAGAATATTTATTATGTGTTCGTCACGTGTGAGCTGCGTTGCTCACCACATATGAATCTCCACACATAGCTGCTGTCCATATATCATTCCCTAATATACAAAGACTTATCATATAGGGATGTCCACCTTCGACCAATTTCAAACTAAACCACCACCAGGTGGTGCACACAAGCTTAATTATGTTCCGGTGGGTGCCATGTCCAAGTTTCATCATGTACAATTTAGTCACGTATATATGTTGTTCTCTTGGTGGATACAAACTAAATATACAGCTTACACACATAACATGCTCACCCTTGATTAATGGCTTTATTTCAAAAGCCTAAAGGTATATATATTATGCTTGAATTATATTGTCATTTATATGCTTCAAGAGTTCTATATCTCACCACAACTAAGATTAATTATGCATTTTGCCATTCGAAACAGAATGAATTTTGGTCCAAACCCAATCTAGCCATTCTAGATCACTATTTGCATTATTATGTGTAATACTAGTGTACTTGTGCATAATTCTATTGTTAATGTCTCAAAGTTCAGCGGTAGCTAAACCTCGGTTAACGATGATCCGATGGGCGGACCGCTACTTGTGATATTTGGGGCTTCCGTTTATCTGTCAAGTAAAATACAAAGGGCGTCAGAGGGAGACCGCGTTGGGCGGTTTTCTCTTCTCCAATGCCTAAGTTAGTCAATGTATTTGTGTTGACAAGATAATGGTAGGTAAGTAGTAAATGCGTAACTAATGAGGAGAGAGGAGAGAACCTTTTATAGGTGAGGAGGGAACTAATCTTCTCCATGTTTTCGATGTGGGACTGATGTGCTTCAGTCCCCAGCTTCTGGAGCTTCAGATGCTAACTTGGCACGGCGCGTGGCGGCGCGTCAGCTGTGATCTGGGGGCGAGCCGGGGCTCAGGCGGTAGCCTGTTTGGCTTTGTTTCCGTAGGTCACATAGTTGGTGGTAGCTAGTACCGCTGGCGGTACCATGAGTGTGGCTCATTATAGCTAATTATGTTTGCAAATGCTCATGTAAGTACAAGTCCCCCAAGTCCCCAGTCAAGGAGGGCAGTCTTGGTTGGGGAGTGGTTCGAAGCTTTACTTCCGCTAGACTTGCAAGAGCATAATTAGCGTCAGTGCATTGTCAACCATGGACTTACTGAGCAAACGCTTTGTACCCTTTCGGGTGGGCCCCTGCTAGGCCCCCCAGGGAGTCCCCCACTCCACGGCTAAGATAGACCTCCGTTTGGTCAGAAAATTTTTTGTTGAGGGGAGCTGCACTGAGCAGAGGGTGTTGGGTAGCGAGCCCAAACTTTGGTACCCGAGTGGAGGGGGTCAACGTGCCTGATTAGAGTTGTCGTAGACTGTTGATGTTTCCCCGTGTCCCGGAGGGACGTAGCCGGACTGTAACGCCACGTAGCGGTCGTCGTCAAGATGAGGCGTTTCCTTGGGAATCGCCGTTGGTGGAGGTCCCTCTGCTGGTAGTAAGCGGCAAGCAGTGTTGCTGGGACCAACCTGGTGGTGGTCCAATGAACGGAGTTGTGCTCCGTTGCAAGATGAAATGGGAGAAGTTCTGCTGACGGCGTTCGACACGTGGCCGACATGTATTGGGTTAGCGTGTGAAATAACGTCTCTGTAGCACGCCCGTTTCCTCACCATTAATGAGAGTAATTATGGATTTTGTAATCGAGGCGACGCCTCGGTTAATCAGGAGATTAAGTGCGATCGTGGGCCACGTGTTCGGTTGTCGTGTGATGTCGTTTTTCAGCGGACGGCCTAGATTGCTTTGATGTTGACATAAAAGAGAGGGAAACCTGGAGGTTTAACACTTTGTACTTTTACCTATTATCGTCGTCCTCAAGCCTTGCTTTGAGATCTGAGAATGTTCTGCAATCTCCGTGAAGCTGTCGATCTTTGGAAGACGAAGATCTCCTGAAGTGAAGTCGAGCACTTTTGAGCATACCGGAGTTTCTGTTGTTGAGGTTGGTAGCCCCAAATTTCATTCCTGTTTTATTGGTTTTTTGTTTGCTTCTGTCGATTTCTAGTTTTTTGTTTTTCAAAGTGGTTTCTGGCATTTTCTAGGTTTTCTGGGTATGGGTGTTCTTGGTGTTCTTGGTGAAAACAGAGATAAGGGTGAGTTTAGATCCTATTTGAACTGACTGGTTTGGGTTTTAGGGTTTGTGATGGCTAGTGTCGTAGAGATCTCGAGCAGTGAGGATTCCGGGTCTGACGTGTCATTCAGCGTGGCGGATAGGGTGTTTATTGACTCGTTGCGTCCGTCTACCCATGCAGGAACCTCACTGTCTGAAACGCTAGACATCGAGCCGCTACATACCATACCTTGGGAGGTGCGTGCAGAGAGTTCTAGGGTGAGGGAGGAGGTTGCCGCCCGCAAGCGTCGTGAGGAGAGACTAGCGAGCAACAGCGTAGCCAATGGTTCCGCCGAGGGCAGAGAGGTTGGGGGTGATGAAGTAGAAACCGCATGGGTCCTTCGCGACGGGACTCCGGTGGATGAGGCTGTAGGGCCGATGACCGCGGTAGTGGTAAATCGTCTAAAGAGGATATTCCGTCTTCCTGGCATAGTGAAGCTACGTCCGCCGACGGGTGATGAGAGAGCTTCTATTTTGCCGGCGGGATATGCCGCTGTCCACGAAGCCTTCTTCCGCCAGGGGGTGACGCTGCTGCTGCTGCCAAACCTCCAAATTTTGATCTGCGAGTTCGACCTTTCGTTTGGGTAGGTCTGTCCCAACATGTGGGGGTTACTGTTGGCAGGCTCCTTTTTGACATATTTCTGGGTTGACAGGCTCCTTTTTGACATATTTCTTCTCGTCATCTCTAGGGTCCTCAAGATGTCTGGTGGTGGCACATTGTTTCCTACTGTTAATATCTCATGGCGGCGTGTCGACCGTGCTACGGTTGTGAAGTAGCATTCTCGTGCCAATTGTTGACTTCCTTTCACACAGCCTGTTCTATTGGGCGTAGGGAACTATATGAGAAGCATGTATCCGACTATGATGCACAGGTGGCTTCCCGGCAAGGTATTGGCCACTTCCGAGTACCGTGGCGTAGCTTGGACATCGGGCTAAGGGATGCATGTCTAGGTTGGGCCCCACCATGACTTGTGCCCCCCCCCCCCCCCCCCCCCAAAGGGTGTTACTTATGCTTGGTGATGTAGCAAATCCTCCATATTGTTGGAGGTATGTACAAGTCCCCGAAGTCCCCAAGTAAGAGGAGATTCTTGGTTGGGGAATTATACACATGATGTCATTAAGCATAAGTGACGTCCGAGAGGCGCCTAGCCCCTACAAGTCCCCGAACTTCGTAAGCAAGAAGGGACTAGTTAACCTGCATAACAAAGACGAAAGCACACATATATAGAATGCTTGTTGTATTGGGCAACATATGTAAGTTGCATTGATATGCATTGTCATATACGAATGTACGAGGTGCATGATACATGTTGATGTATACATGTGAATGGTGCTGAGTATGATTGAGTATGACGTATAAACTCGAGCGTGCATGTGGTTGTGTGAACATATGAATTGCATATGATAAATGCGTGATGCGCACAAGAAAATGAAAGAGGTCGAGTTGCCGAGGTTACGCTCGGTGTGAGTTGTATGAGTGCCATGAAGGCAAGCGGTTGTAATTCGTGAACGATGGCTATGCGAACGCTTGTGTTTGTTTGGTTTTCGCTCCTATTAATGGAACTCGAAAAGAATTCGATTTGTTGCAAACGAAAAATGGTAGAAGAATTCAATGTTCCATTAATGTGTACTATGTCGAGGAGACGTGAGTGAAAATCTCGGGATTGCCAGGAAGGCATGAGCGTTAGAGCTCGTGAGCGGGAAGCTCGGGGATGCCGTGAAGGCATAAGCGTGAAGCTCAGGGGTTTCCGGGAAGGCGTGAGAGGGAAGCTCGGGGTGCCGTGAAGGCGTGAACGTGAAGCTCGGGGGTGCCACGAAGGTGTGAGCGTTAGAGCTCATGAGCGGGAAGCTCGGGGATGCCGCGAAGGCATGAGAGGAAAGCTCGGGGATGCCGCGAAGGCATGAGAGGAAAGCTCGGGGTTAAGAGCGTGAAAGCTCGGCGGTGCCGCTGAGGTAAGAGCGTGAAAGCTCGGCGATGCCGCTAAGGCAAGAGAGTGAAAGCTCGGCAGTGCTGCTAAGGCAAGAGCGTGAAAACTCAGCAGTGCCCCTGAGGCAAGAGCGTGAAAGCTCGGCGGTGCCGCTGAAGCAAGATCAGGAAAGCTCGGCGGTGTACCTGAGGCAAGAGCGTGAAAGCTCGGCGGTGCCGCTGAGGCAAGAGGGTGAAAGCTCGGGGATGCCACGGAGGCGTGAGCGTTAGAGCTCGTGAGGGGGAAGCTCGAATGTGATGCCCTGAGGCGTAAACGTTGCTAATTATGCTAGGTGTATGTACAAGTCCCCGAAGTCCCCAGTAAATGAAGGTTTTCTTGCGGGGTTGATACCAAAGCGTAGATTTGTGCCGTATTGTGAGCATAATTAGTGCGAGTGCGTTGTTCATATAGAATTAGTCGGACCGAGCGCTTATGCCCTTTCTGGTGGGCCCCTGCTAGGCCCTCCAAGGAGTCCCCCACTCCTTGCTATAGACCTCCGTATGGTCGGAAAAATTTTTGATGAGGGGAGCTGCGTTTAAGCAATGGGTGTTAGGTAGAGAACCTAATCTTTGATACCCAAGCGTCAGGGATTAACTGTAGATTAACGGCTGCCGTGAGCTGTGTTAACCGGTCTCTTTACTCTTTCCCGAAGGAGAAAGGCTTGACTGCAATGTCGCGTAGCGGTCATTGTCATTATGAGGCGTTGCCTTACCTCTTGGCGGTTGGTCGTAGACCATAGACTCGTGGAGTCTAGACCCGTGGGAAAAGTTTGACAAAGTATGTACCCAGAGGCTAGACCATATGTTTGCATATAGAGTATATGTAAAGTTTGCTAATTGTATGAGCAACAAAATAGCAAGTGATATTTATGTGGATCTTATGACCATGTAACATGCACAACAAATAGCGGCAATTGTAATGGATGTCCAAATAAAATTTTGAGAGTAGCTTCCGATGAAAGCTGTGAAGCATTGTGAACCTAGAGCTTAACTAAAGCATGTTAGATATGTTTGAGCGAGTTAGGTTGTGTGCGAGTAAGTTGGGTGTAGTTGAGCGGGTAGGTGCTGTGAGAGCATGCGGGGCGTGGCCCAAGCAAGTCATGGCTATGTTCGATACCCAAGCAAGTCGTAACCGTTGCGAGTGTTTATTCGAGCATGTTTAATTAAGTCATAGGTGTCACAAGCTTCTAGAAATGGCATAGTTTGCTTGATGGCACATGTTTATTTAATTAAATTGTAATTAAATAGAAACATGGCATGTGTAGCTTGTACTTATAATGTGGATGCTAATAATATTTTTGCATTGTTGTAAACATGCCTGAGGATCATATAGACATGTAGATGCATATCAAGTGTGATATATTGTGGGCATGCTTAAAAGTAATAAAAGCATGTAAAGGCATAGCAATAGCTCTAATTGCAAGAGCGTAAAAGATAAGATATAGTTACTTATCTTATGCCGATTTGGAGTGAGTTGGAATTGAAATTGATGTAAGTACCCAAATCATGTTGGAGTTGTCCAAGCATGACGCTCCATTGCTTTGGTGGATAAAGTGCTCCGATAATGTACATCAACTCGTAGTTGAGGTATCATTTGCAAGTAGTTGAATGCTCGGTAGAAATAGTTGAATTTCCTTGAAACAAAGTAGATTATTAATATGTGGATTTGTAAAAGCAACATCAATAATTTGCATATGTGCTTTTGATAAAATTGTAAGCAAAGTGTACAAGCAAAGTAGTAGTTGATGACAAATAACTTGCATATTGTTGAAGGAAAACCTAATTTGTGTTTACCCCAAACTCTAGGTTACTTGACCTAGTGGTAATAGGATTTAATTAGAAGGATGTAGAATCCTAATCAATGTAGAATTACTTTCCTTGTATGATTGAGATTCTATGCATTGTAATCCTCTATATAAAGAGGCCCCTATTATCAATGAGAATACACAGAAAATTCCTCTCAAATTCAGTTTCTCTAAAACACGTTATCAGCACGAAGCCATAACCCTGAAATCCTAAATTCGTAGCCTTCAAATCCCAGAAACCACCGCCGCCCACCTTGAAGATCCCAACTCCAGGAGTCCAGAACCGGCGGCCTCACCCCCAGAACCGGCCGGAAAACCACCGAACCGGCCACCGGAAAAAGCAAAAGGTTTCCCTGCCCGGTTCAAAGCTTTTCTCCCCACCTCCTGCAGCCATACTCAACCACCTGCAGCGTCTCCACCCCAGAAACCCGGAACCGGAAATTTCATCACCGGAACCGGCCAAAATTCCACCGAACCGGCCACCGGAATCCTCCTAACCTGAACCGGCAGAAGAAGAAGAAAAAAAAAAATAATAATAGGGGGACCTGTGCAGCCCACCTGCTGCAGGCCCAAACCCACAGGTTGAGCCCACGTGCAGCAGGCCCCAACCCAAGCTGCCAAGCCGCCAAGCCAAGCCGCCAAGCCACGTAGCCGCCAAGCCGCCAAGCCTTCTGCCACGTCAGCACTGAACCTGCCACGTCAGCGCGCGGACCTGCCACGTCAGCACCCGGTCAACCCTCCGGTCAACGACCGGTCAACGCCGGTCAACACTTTCGGGCAACTTTCCGGCCACTTTTCCGGCCAACTTCCGGCGACTTTCGGGCAACTTCCCGGCCACTTTTCCGGCGACTTTCCGGGCAGCTACAGTAACTTTTCCGGTCTGCTACAGTACTTCCCGGTGACATTTTTTTTCGGCCATCTTTTTAAGGTAAACTTTTCTAAAAGTTCCCGTTTTGAAGTTTTATTTATTTATTTCTCCATCTTTTCTCGGGGACTTCCAAAATCCCTTCTCCTACCCCCCTTTCTCTACGTAGGGGAGACCAAAAGCCGAACTGTGGGGGTTCGTGCTCACTCCAAGCTTGGAGCTTGTAGAGTCCTCCAAACTTAGAGTTTGTTGAGAAGAAAACGATCGACCACATACATCGTTGTTTCGATCTAATCCAAAACCCCTCTTGGAATCGGATTTTCTTGGAAGCGACTACGCTCAGAAAATTCCTATTTTCTTAGAAGCGACTACGCTCAGAAATTTAATAGTTTTTCGTGGTAGCCTTTTTCGCTCCGAAACTAACCCTAATCTTGTGTTGTTTTTCAGGATGAGTTACCTGAACAAGTTGAACTTTGTTCCACTCGAGACAACTGGCGCTGGATACCATAGGTGGGTCCGAGATGTGCGCCAACATCTTAAGGCTGATGGAATTCTGGAAACCATCCAAGAGCCTAGTCAGAACGTGCTCTCCATTGAGCAAGCTACTGCTTTTGAAGCAAAACAAGCTAAAGCCATAATTCTCATGACAAGGCACATGAATGACGCGCTCCAAAATGAATACCTCAATGAGGAAGACCCAAGAAAGCTATGGGTAGAACTTGAGCAGCGATTTGGCAACGTTCGTGACTCCCTGCTTCCTGATTTAGAAGTGCGATGGCATAGCCTCCGCTTTTGTGATTTCAAGTCTGTGCTTGATTATAACTCGGAAGCTCTTCGTATCAAGTCTCTGATGGAGTATTGTGGCCAAGCCATAACTGATACGATGTTGATCGAGAAGACTCTCTCTACCTTCCCCGTCTCTGCACTGATGATTTCAAAGAATTATCGGATTGATGTAAATGCAGGACGTATCACAAGGTTTCATGAGCTCATTGGCGCCATGAACGTAGCTGAAAAGCACGATAATATCCTTGTGAAGAACTATAATGCTAGACCCGTGGAAACTAAGCCTATTCCGGAGTCTAACTATAGTCGCGCCCCCAATGGAGGACGCAAGGAGCGAAACCCTAAGGATAGGGACAATTCTGGACGTTCTGGTCCATATGTTCGCCCTAAAGAGGAAGGAAATCGCCAAGAGAGGCGTGCACGGAACCGTGGAGGTCAACGTGTGAAGAGAGAGAGAGGCGGAGCCTCCGACCATGGTGGTAACGCCACCAAGAGGATAGGTCGTCCAAATCGCGCCCCAATGGCGCCTCGATCAAGGGAGCCTGACCATAATGATGTTTGTTTTCGATGTGGATCAACTGAACATTGGGCCAAAACATGTACCGCACCCCAGAATGTTGCAAACGCATACAAGACGTATCGTGAAGCAAGGGAAGCGAATTACATGGCACAAGAAGATCAAGATGGCGATCTAGATCTAAGGGTGGAAGACTACAAGGATCAAGACCCAGAAACTGGCGATTTTGATTAAGTCTTTTTATTTTCCAAGAGATGTAGGCGATTGCCATATTCCTTTTTATTGGATTAGATTTTCTTTGATCATAGAAACAATGATGTATTTCGTTGGCTTATGAATAAAATTTCGAGTTCTTTTCATTATGACTCCATTTTGATTCTGAGCATATGACTTTGTGACTACGATGGCTACACCATCAGTATTAATTCAAGGACATGGAATAGCCCAAGTTCCACTTGCCAAATGGCACCTTGATTACAGTTGTCACAGAAACTCTCTACGCTCTTAGGGCAAATATTACCCTATGAATAGCCAACGAATTCCATGCGAAAATGCATGTAGAGAACGGAAATGAGTTCCTTTGCATTACCTCTAATGATTGCGAACAAAGTCGCATCTTAGAGAAGTTTATGTGTCGCTATTCGAGCTATTAAATCCAATAAAGTTATGAGAGAAGATCTCTTGGACTTAGACACATATTGGCTTTGTCACGACAGGATAGGTCATCCTGGTCATGATATGATGATCCGTCTACAAAAAGACTTCACACGGACATCGTTTACTAAGCCCGTTCCTTAGGGAAATTAGGACTGAGACCGTCCTATGCAAAGGATATGACATTACTCATTCTGTTCTTACAAAGAATCCATAGGGATTTTGTGGATTGATTCAACCAACTTGCGGACGTTTAAATATCTCATGATGTTGGTTGACACGCAAACACACTGGTCACGTGTTGTGCCATTGTCCATTTGTAATGCTGCTTATGCTACACTCCTAGCACATATCATACAACAACGGGCTCACTCCCCGAATCATCCTATTCAGTCAATTGGATTTGACTATGCTAGTGAGTTTACATCGAAGACTTTCGATGGATATTGCAATGGGCTTGATGTTGGACATCACATTCCCATGTACACACCCAATTGGTCTCTCGGAAACGACTACGATGGTAGTCCGAACATTGGTAATGCGCACCAATCTCCTTACATCCGCTTGGGGTGATGCGATATCGCATGTAGCCATACTAATTCGTCTACGACCTACCGCCACTCAATGTACCTTTGCGTTACAGCTAGTGACTGGGTACACATCTTTTGTACTTCCGCACATTTGAGTGAGCCATTTATGTGCCAATTGCGCCGCCACAGCGCTCTATGATGGGTCCTTACAGACGAATGGGCAACTACGTTGGATTTGTGCTTCCAACAATCGTCCGCCACTTAAATGCCCTTGCTAGGCGATCTCCTTACCGCTAGATTTGCGGATGTCACTTTGATGCGACGGTCTTCCCGTCGTTAGGGGGAGATAAGAACAAGGATGTTCAATAGGAACAACAGGAATGTCGTAGTCTATCCCCACTATGTCTCATCTTGATCCCTATTAAAGTGACGAGATCACACAAATATGCTGCAAACATGCCTGCAAGGAAGAACGTCCCTACGAGATGACGTAAGCGCCATCCTACACGGAGGTAGGCATGGCGCCAATGCCAAAGAGAGTGGCACTCTGGCATTACAGGCCATGGCCCCAGCTAGGATGCGTGGGAGGCCCGTGGGTTCGAAGGATACTTTGGCACATTCCAATCCTTTAATCATCAAGACTCAAAATCCGTCTCATGAGTATCTTCCGGGTTATGGTTATCGTTGGGGGACGCCTCAACGTCAAACCCTATTCCTGAGAATATAGAGCTCTATGAAACTTACACTAGTGTACATGAGACGTGGGATAGAAACTCCATCATAATTGATGATGTAGTTACGCATTTTGTTGCGCATGAGTTTGCTGAGTCCGATGATATCGAACCACGCTCCGTTGATGAATGAATGCCAACGTAGAGAGTTTTTGGCCTAAATGGAAAGATGCGATCCAGGTTAAGATGGATTCTCTAACGAAGAGGAAGGTTTTCGAGCTAGAGATGCCAACACCTCCTAACATAAAACCTGTTGACTAATGGGTCTTCGTTAGAAAGCGTAGTGAGAAAAAGAGATGGAAATCTCGCCTTATGGCGCAAGGCTTCTCACAAAACGCCCTGGAATCTACTACGATGAGACATATTCTCTCGTAATGGATGTCATTGCACTCCACTACCCTGTCAGTTTGGTAGTTTCCGAATAACTGAACATGCAGCTTACAAATGTGGTCACTACGTATCTCTATAGGGATCTAGATACGGAATATATATATGAAGGTTCATGGTGAACTTCATTTACCCAAGTCAAGTGGCTCTAGACCATGGAGCGCGTTTACAAAGAGATTGAAACGCTCACTAAAGTGACTACTTGATTGGGAAGGGATATGCCCACGTGTTTCTATAACAAGTTTCGGATTCCATCGCTGTTCATGTTGGACATGATCTTCATTAGAATCCCTTAAAGAGTTAAGGGAAACCGCTGAACACTTGAAATCTGAGTTTGAGATGAAGGATTTTTGGGAGAACACGATTATGTCTCGGTTTGGAACTTGAGCATCGTGTCGATGGATGTTTAGGCATTTTGACAAGGTCAAGCCTTCAAGCACCCCCATGATCGTCCATAGTCTTGATCCTGAAAAGGATCCTCTTCGTCGAAAGGATGATGACGAAGATGTGCTAGAGGCAAAAGTGCCTTACTTAGTACAATAGGCGCATTATTGTACTTATCTCAATGCACAAGACTGGACATCTCATATGTTGTGAACTTGTTAGCTAGATATAGCTCTGCGCCAACGCGACGCCATTGGATTGGTGTAAAAGATATCTTTCGATACTTGAGATGTACGATTGATATGGGCTTGTTCTATCCCTACAAAGAGATGATGGATTCGGACCCATCACACACCAGAAACGCCGCCAACGCTGGCCTGCGTTCTCTATCCCCATCCCAAAACGACATGTGTTTTGGAAGGTTTTGCTGATGTTGGGTATCTCTCTGACCCACACAATGGTCATTCCCAATCCGGTTAAGTGTTCACCATGGGAAAAGACCGTGACATCTTGGAGGTCTACAGAACAGACCGTAGTCACTATACCTTCGAACAATGCAGAGATCATTGCTCTTCACGAAGTGGTTCGTGAATGTATATGGATTAGATCCATAATTACGCATGTTCGAACAATTGTGGTTTGAAGTCTACCACTGATGAGCCTACGAGCATTTAGGATAATGCTAATTGTTTTGAACAAATGAGGCAAGACTTCATCAAAAGCGACAACACCAAGCATAATCAGCAACAACAGTCACTCCTCGAGATCAAAGTGAACTAGGTTCGATCTGAGGACAGTGAGGCAGACTTGTTTACTAAGTCATTATCCAATACCACGTTCGAGAAACATGTGGCAAGAATTGGCTTGCAGAATTTATCTGAACTCCCATGATCGTAGTCATCAGGGGGAGGTGCAGACATCAGGGGGAGATGTCTACATGTTCGTCTCGAATCGTGAAGGGTGTGTTGTGCTCTTTTTCCCCTTCGACCGAGGTTATTTTTGTCCCACTGGGTTTTTGTTACTCGGCAAGGTTTTTAACGAGGCAACGAGAGAAGCACCGCGTTTGGGCAACACAAGGGGGAGTGTTGAAGGAAAACCTAATTTGTGTTTAGCCCAAACTCTAGGTTACTTGACCTAGTGGTAATAGGATTTAATTAGAAGGATGTAGAATCCTAATCAATGTAGAATTACTTTCCTTGTATGATTGAGATTCTATGCATTGTAATCCTCTATATAAAGAGGCCCCTATTATCAATGAGAATACACAGAAAATTCCTCTCAAATTCAGTTTCTCTAAAACACATATATCAATATAGACATTGACGTAGGCTGAAAGTATAACATTGTCAAGATGTGTACCTTCACTACAGAAAGCCGTGGAAGTATGAAAGACAAGGTGTTTAATTCGAGCACCGTATACGCACACACCTAAGCTTTGAGATAAACCCATTAATTAAACATGGGTATGGTATATAATTCACATCAGTTCATTTGAGTTTAGGCAGATATGCATGGTTGACTTCCATAGCGAGTTCATATGTGTGTAATGTTTTGTTAACCAAACTGAATCATGCATATTAATTATCACATGCAATTGGACTTATGACACAATAGTCATCAAGTGGTGGCATATATGCACAGTTCTTATGTAGGCATAATTGGTAAAGGAATTAGACATATGCCTTCATTTGATAACTAGCTCAAAAGTAGATGAGTATGTGTCTATAGCTGATAAAAGCAGTGCATGCAGCCAATATAGATACCCAACATTAGGTGTAAATGTGTAATCATGTATATCACAGCTAGCATGCATGAGCGGTCAGCTGAACGCGTACATACATAGCATTAATTAGACATGTCGTCCTATCAAATATGGGGTCATGAGTGTATATGATGAACATTTTAGTTAGGACCCGATTCTTGATCACTAAAGAAACAAGCAAAGAGTATAAAAAGCTTAGCTTATTAACCAGGCTAGGATCCAGAGGTGCTGGAGTCTTTGGCTAGCGGAGCAGAACCTTGGGTGTGACAGGTGACCGGAGGCGGGAGGACATGCGGTCAGTTGGGCGTCAAGTGATTGATTGATGATATGCGTTAGGCGCTGAATTTGATTGAACAACATTGAGTGGGTGGCCAAAGCAGCTCTCTGGTGTGAACAGAGGGTCGCTGGCATCGGCGGTATTACCGCTGGGTTTTTTTTGTGTATGTCGTTGGGTTGCTACCGCTATCGCTGGGAAGGGGTTGCCATTGGTTACTGCTGGTTTTTTTTGCTGGGCCCTTTACCGTTAGGTTGATGCTGATGCCAGCAGCACCGCATTGCCTTTGACAGCAAGCCGAGAAAGGATGATTGCAGCAGATGATTACAAGGAATCCAAGGCTCAGCGGTGGTTTTGCTCAGCGGTGGTTGACACTTGGCACTGCAGTGATGCTTAGCGGAAGATCGGTGTCTAGCGGAGGCTTGGCTTGCTAGCGGTGTACAGTCTAGCGGAAGATGGCTTTGGCCAGCGAGTTGATGGAGCTTTGCCCATTGGTGGCAGCTAGCGGCGATGCTCAGCGGTGAATGGCTAGCGGAGAAGGCCGGTGGCGATTGGCCAGCGGTGGAGTGCGTTGGCCTGTTGGCGGTGGTGCCCAACGACGATGTTGTGCTTGGTGGTCGACGCTGTTGCTTTACTCGCTTGGTGCTGGTGCCGTTATGATGGCAGTGAGCTGAGATTGCAGCTGGCGGAAGGCATTAGCGTTGAATAAAGAGTTGAATGCTGACTCTTGTCGCTAGTGCTGGCGTGCCGGCGCAATCGCTGGCGTGTTAGCGCTGCTGCTGTTGTGATGGCGTGTTGAATTATGCCATTGACGATGATTGAACGAGATTATAGTGGCTAGTGCTGATGATGATTGAGAGTACCAAAGTATCCATAGTAGATCTCTGGGTGTCCAGAGTAATTTGGCACCACAAAATAGTTTTTTTTTTTTTTTGCAGCGTTGACCTTTTTGAGATGGCCATTGACCGCTTTTTATCAGCGTTGACCAGGATAGCTCGGCTTTGACCAACCTTGTCGGCGTTGACTAGCCTTGACCCAGCCTTGTTCGGCGTTGACCAACCCTGATTTGATGTTGACCGAGAGTTGACTTGATGCTTACAGGTCAAAGTTCATGGTACGTGACGAAGCCTTTGTGTTGGCTTCCCACAGACGGCGCCAATGTATTATTAGTGACCAAGGGAGGTCTTGTAACGTCCCGAACCTAAATTCACCGGTTTACTAGTCATTGGGACGGTAAACGACCTTTACTTTCACTTTTACTTTCGGTTTAGTACTTTTAGTGGCCCTAAAAGTTGACTTTTTGTTCGGGTCAAAATTTGAGGAAATGTTCTTCATGAAAGTTGTAGGGGACGTTAAACCGAGCGCGTGCATATGTGGTACGTAAAAATCGGACTTCGTATGCGAGAGTTATGGCCAAAAATGTGAACTTACTATTCATGGTAATTTTTGATAAAAATAGAAAGTTACCCCGGGTAGGTTTCCATTTCCGGAAACCCACCCTTCCTCTTTCTCTCTCCTCCCCCCGAGCTCTCTCTTTTCTCCGGTTCGACGATTTTTCTCCTCCCATCGATTTCCGGCGATTCCGGCCACCAACTGGCGTGCCACCGGTCACCAGAGGAGCGCCTCTTCCCTCCGAGCACCCTAGCAACCTTGGTGTTCCACGATTTGGCAGGAAAACCACGGATCGAAGCGAAAACCCTTCCGGCTGCAGTTTGGGACTTTTGCCGATTTCCGGCGATTCCGGCCACCTCCGGTCCCCATCTCGCCGTCGAAGGTTCGGTTTTCATCACTGATCATTTCCCCTATGGCCTTGTATCACGATTTGTTGTGTAGATGCCGAATCGACGAATTGAAATTCTAGGGTTCTTGAGGATTTCTGGGTTTTTGTTCATTGATCGATTTTGGCCGTTTTTAATGGTTATTTGGGAATGTTGTAGTTGAGAAGTTGAATCAGTGTGTTGAGTAGGTGCCGCTGTCAAATTTTGGTGTCCATTGGAGTTGGTGGCAGTGGGCGGCGCCGCCACTGTGGGCGGCTGTAGCGGCGGCTAGGGTAGCTTTTTAATTTCAATTTCTGGCTAGTTAAATTCTATAATTATCATAGAGCTTGTATGTGAAGTTTGGTGAATTTTGGAGGAGTTTGGAATTGTTTGAGAATTTCCGAAATTTGGAGTTTTGTGATTGAATTGTGGGAAATCCGGCCATTGGATCTCCCTCGTTTTCGTTGTGGAATATATAAATTGAGGAATTGGTGTTGTGGAAGAGGTTTGGGGTGAATTTGAGAAGTAATGGAGATAGAGATTTTCGGATTTCGTTTAAGTTCGTAATTATTTTATCAGATTGCCGTTTACGGAAATATAATTGTGTACAGGGCTATATCACGCGCTATGGCTAGATGAAGGAACTCGTTTGCGTGGTCGCCCAATAGTACTGTGAGTGGACCTTTGATTTTAATTGATGCATGCAAATTATATTCCGCAAGTTTTGAGTTTATCGATTTATCAATTTATTTATCGAGCATTTTATTTTGGTTTGGATTATTGATTTATTTATTTGTTTGAACTTTTGAATTTAGATTCGTTATGCTCGATTTGAGGATTTTGTTTTATGCGGATTCGGAAAATTTATACCATTGATTTTGTATTTATATTCAGCTCTTGGAGCTTTTTAAGAAATTTACGAAATAAGAATTCGAGGAAGCAAAACTTTATACTTCTTTATACCCTACTTATATTGGAACTTGAGATGATCTTGGCGTGCGGGGTCACGTCTTTATACACTTGGATTCTTATTTCGTGAGATATGTGGGGAAACTATACAGATTTATTGGCTTTCTACGATCTTCTTCCTCACCATACGCGGGTCATGTGAATAGGTCTCCTCCTCACTTACTTTGTGTTTGTGAGTGGCAGTGAGGTAGCTTTCTCCTCCTCACGTGGGTGGTAGTCGAGGTGATATTCTCCTCCTCACACAATCTATGTGTGAATGGAAGTTGAGGTTATTAGTTCTCCTCCTCGCACAATCTATGTGTGAGTGGCAGTCGAGGGTAGGTTGAGCCTGAGGGGCTCCATTCCCGTATGGTGAACCCATTTTCCCCATGTTCTTTTGTTGTTGTTCTTGACTAGCGGGGCTAGTCGGTCCTTTTTTCTTATTGCATGCATCGGGAGTTTTATTGAGATAAATGTGGAAAAGTATAAAACCCTTTTTCTTTCAATTATTTATTTTTGTCCACTCACGCTATCGTTTTTCGTCTACTTTCCCCTGGGCCTTTCGGTTTCTAATGCCCAGTTTGCAGGCGAATTAGTGGAGGTCGGGCGTACATGACATTTGAGGCATAGTTGTCACTACTTCCGCAGTGTAGGATCGCTTGATCCTTTACTCTTCTTTTATATCCCTGTGTATAGTAGTATTGCTCCGATTAACCTTTGGGATTAGTATTTCTGAGTTTTGTGTTTTGTGAAAGTGGAGTTGTTGGTAAATGGGAGCAGGGTGGCTCCAGGAGTATAAGGTTGGTTTGCTTGAAGTGTTTTGTGTGTTTTACAGGTTTTTGGGTAGTCCATTTTAGAGGTAACTCTGCCGAATTTTTGGTAGAGTTATCCCTAAGGTGGGCCCCACAGGGCCACCTCAGATTTCAGGGTGAAATTCGGGGCGGGTCCTGTCAATTTGGTATCAGAGCATTAGGTTGTTAGGTTCTGTAGACTCGTTTCTATTCTGTTACCTTATATACTTGGTGTTGCCCAGTACCTCTCGAGTGATGGCCCGACTGCAGCGGTTCCCCATCGTGTACTCTTCGGTGCTGTGGTATTCATCAAGTGTGTATGGTACAAAGCTAGTTGGTTCTTTTCTGGTGCTATGCCTCTTGTACGCTGACCTCCTACGGTTTTCTTTGCGTATTCGATTGGTTAACTATCTTGCGCCTATCCCTGGTGATGGTAGAGTAAAACTACTCTACAGTTTGAGTTGTGCTACGAAATGTGATTCGAGGAAAATGTTGTGGTTGTCTTTTCCTTGATGCCAACAAGTGTGTTGGGGCAGTGATTAAGGTGCGGAAACCGGAGTTCGAGTTGTGTTTGAGTGTCTGAGACGAGCGACAATAGCTTTGGGCTGTCTCTAGATGATATGATTGCTTCGGAAATCAGGATTGTGGGTGGAAATGGACTTGGTAATAATGGTGGTTTTGACTGTGAACCAAGTTTCGAGAAAGATATTTTAGGATGTGGTTGGTTGTTAAGTAGCATTTGAAATATTATTGGAAGTTTTTGGTGATTCTTTGGGAACCTCAATGTTGGAAACCATTTACAGAGAAAATTGAATAATTATTCTGGGTTGTTATGGCTAGAGGCTTTATTTTCAAGTGACTTTGGTCACTGATGATGGTAAGTGAGAAGTGATGATAGTAATTGAGAGATATAAGTAGGATGAGATTTTTAGAAATTGTCATTTTGAGTCGTACCCTAACCAGGGTGTATGGGTATAGTTTTGCTCGGAATAAAAGAATTGATTTCAAATACCACGACTTATAGTTTTGTCTTCCCGAGTATTGGATGATAACGAGCAGGGAGATTAACAAGAGTGGGTTTTTGCAGTTATGTGCTTGAAGTTTGAGAATCGGAAGAATGTTTAAGGTTTTATATTAGAGTTATGGTTTTGGTCGGTAAATAATTGGGAGAGTTGGAATCAACTCTTCGTATGTGATATTGTGCAAATGGGTGTCCTTGGATATCTGCTTTTGAGTGAAACTGTTACACATAAGTTTGGGGAATAGCAGTAATGACCTTGTTGGGTGTCCATAGAAATTCGAACGGAATTACTATGTGATTCAGAATCTGATTCGAGTTTTGAATCACGGAGCCTTGAAGGTTGAATTGTGATAGACTCTTGGTGGAAGTTTTGCCTGACGGATGGGTTGTGATACGATATTAGCGGTTGGGGGAATAACTTAAAGGAAATAAGTTTTCAGTTAGCTCCGGAAATATTTTAAGTAAAGGTTTGATCAGGACTCTTGTTATTTTGGGTGGAAGGTATTGTAGTATGCTTTTAAGTGATGTACTTCAGTGATGATTACTTTGAGGAAATTGGATCATTATTGTGGTGGGACCACGTTCGGATCCGGATATCACTTGGTGTGCTACAAGATGTTGGACGGGTGTCCTATGATTTATATAAAAGAAAGATCTTGTGAATTGTGTTAGCTACCTTGGGGGATTGATTATTGCTTGAATCGATTATGTGTAATGGATTTCTTTGGAGGAATTGAGCGAACTTTGCCACCCTGGTGACCTTTAATTGGAATTGTATAGGAAGTTGTTGGTATGAGTGAAATCCGGTCACCACTTATCTAAAGTTAAGACGACTTGAACAGGAAGTAGGAGTTGAGTTGAAATAAATTGATTGAGCTTATGTTCTATCGTGGGTTTAACATATATTTAAGTACTAATTGTTGAGCTACTATGATTGAGTTATGTTATTGGAATAATTCTTGGTGAGAAGATTTGGAAAGTTTTTGGTGCAATTTTGGGTAGCACAGGGAAGTCATAGGAATTCTTGTTGTAGCTGAAATTTTATAAGTTAAGGGTCGATTGAGGAGTGGATTCGTGGTTATCTTATCCTCTTTCCGGTAAGAGCAATTGTTGTTTATCAGTTTTGGCCTTAAGTTAAATAAGAGGAATTGGCTATATTCTAGTACTTGCAAGTTCACCGTTGTTTTACATAACTGATTTCTAGTGATTCTTGTAACATCAGACAATAAACCTCTTTGATATCATATTTTCCTATCTTGGGAAGTTGACTACGTTTCTGTGGTACACAAAGTGTTATTTGTTTAATTAAGTGACTTTGAGTTTTTCTATTTGGGCTCTTATTCGACTTTCTCTCCTGGTTGTTTTGAGCAAAAGAGTTTTTGCAAATTGTTGCTTAGGAGTGGATAAGACTTTTTGGTAATGCTTGAGGGCATATCTATACTTTAAAACTGTTGAGTCAACAAGGGATGCTGTGAATTTTGTTGGGATTGTTGCCTCTAACCAGATTCCAGCTTGAGGATTTTTCTTTTTTTAAATGTTGAATTTCTTTTTCTGTTGGTCAAGATTTGGATCAGATTTGGAGAAATTTCTAGTGTTGTTGGATAGTCCATTAGAGGTATGTGTCCATTAGAGGATTTGACACATACAGAATTTAGAATTTTTCTATAATGTCATACCTGTAGTAGAATTGTTATGAGGTGTTGTCGGACAGATGGTTGGAAATGTTCTACTTGGAGCAGGTGGAGCAATTATGAGAGAGAGTTTTTCTAGTTATCTAAGGATGCTATTTTATTTAAGTTTCATCAGAATTCCAGTCAAGTATCTTATAATACAGATTGTGGTGTTTTTGGTTGTGAGAATTACATTGGCATATGAAGTAGAATTATCAATTGTGGCATTAGAGGACAACGAGAACGACATGAATTTAACCAGATTTCTGACTTATGATTATTAAAGAAGTGTAGCCTTAGTTAAGAATAATTTTAGTGATGCATCTCCTCCTGGATTTGAGTTTTTTGGGCTGGAGTAGAGTGAGTAGTAATGGGTTTTGCTTTGCACCGAGTTTCGAACGACTGGGTACTCGTTGCGTACCGTAAGTATTATCATGTGAGGAATTTTAGCAGTTTTGATTGGGGACGTTGGTAATTAGTAGATTCCTTGAAACACATTTGAGTCAGAAAAGTTTTCCACCACATTATTTTTATAAGAAGTTTTCAAGAGACAATGTTAGTTAACTAGTTTGAGATACTATAAGTGTGGCCAGCAGGGCAACTATCAATTGAGTTTTCGTAGTCGACTTGGAACATAAATTCAAGGCTGGATCAATGATTTTTAGTCAGGTATCAATGTAACGCAGCGGAAGTGTAGTGGCCCCATAACTACATGATTGAGAACTTATAGGTTGTTCGAAGCTACCTTTGTTATATTTGACAATTGTGGGATCTTTATGTGAATAATATTTGATCAATAATCTGTGCACAACAGGCAAAAGAGGAAGTGTTGTTTTGGGGTAGCTAAGTTAATTGTTTTGGACTTGTTGGTTAACAGTGACTATTTTGTGGCATATTAGTAGCGGTTGGGTTACCCCCATGAACGCACGTACGAAGGGAAAGGTATTAAGTATGGCATTGATATACTATCACAATATTATTGGAGAACGGGGTGGATCTTCACTGTGTGACGTATTTGAAGAGGTTACGAATGCTACTATTTCGATCGAATGGTTTGTGATGTCAATACCATGTGCTATCTAATCTATAAGCATGTTTTGATTTGCTTGGGTAGTTGGGATTATAGGAAAAATCTCTAGGGTTGTCAAAGTAGTTGACTTGTGATTGTAAGAGAAAAATTTGACCAAGGATAAGTCGACAAGCTTCAAGGTTTTGGAAACAATGGATGAGATATTGTTTTGATTAGTCTTTTGGGGACTATGAAAAGAAGTTCATTCTGGTTGTGGGTTATATCGTTATTTCCAGATCTTGGTTTTCTTGACGGGCGAGACAATTATTCCTTATGCAGTATTCAAGATTACAGTGACTGGTCATATTTCTGCTTGAGGACTGTTCCTCTTTATATGTCGATTCCCTTATTTTATTTGGCCACCTCTTGGACTAGATCTAAAGTTAGTTTCTACATGAGTTGAGCAGACGTGCATATCAATCGTGCGATATCATCCCCACTTTGTTATGTTCTGAGTACTACCTTCGTTGAGGATGTTGCATTGCAGATTAGTACATGTGTGCTACCTCTACTTTAACAGTATGAAATTTCGAGGACAAAATTATTATAAGGAGGGGAGATTGTAACGTCCCGAACCTAAATTCACCGGTTTACTAGTCATTGGGACGGTAAACGACCTTTACTTTCACTTTTACTTTCGGTTTAGTACTTTTAGTGGCCCTAAAAGTTGACTTTTTGTTCGGGTCAAAATTTGAGGAAATGTTCTTCATGAAAGTTGTAGGGGACGTTAAACCGAGCGCGTGCATATGTGGTACGTAAAAATCGGACTTCGTATGCGAGAGTTATGGCCAAAAATGTGAACTTACTATTCATGGTAATTTTTGATAAAAATAGAAAGTTACCCCGGGTAGGTTTCCATTTCCGGAAACCCACCCTTCCTCTTTCTCTCTCCTCCCCCCGAGCTCTCTCTTTTCTCCGGTTCGACGATTTTTCTCCTCCCATCGATTTCCGGCGATTCCGGCCACCAACTGGTGTGCCACCGGTCACCAGAGGAGCGCCTCCTCCCTCCGAGCACCCTAGCAACCTTAGTGTTCCACGATTTGGCAGGAAAACCACGGATCGAAGCGAAAACCCTTCCGGCTGCAGTTTGGGACTTTTGCCGATTTCCGGCGATTCCGGCCACCTCCGGTCCCCATCTCGCCGTCGAAGGTTCGGTTTTCATCACTGATCATTTCCCCTATGGCCTTGTATCACAATTTGTTGTGTAGATGCCGAATCGACGAATTGAAATTCTAGGGTTCTTGAGGATTTCTGGGTTTTTGTTCATTGATCGATTTTGGCCGTTTTTAATGATTATTTGGGAATGTTGTAGTTGAGAAGTTGAATCAGTGTGTTGAGTAGGTGCCGCTGTCAAATTTTGGTGTCCATTGGAGTTGGTGGCAGTGGGCGGCGCCGCCACTGTGGGCGGCTGTAGCGGCGGCTAGGGTAGCTTTTTAATTTCAATTTCTGGCTAGTTAAATTCTATAATTATCATAGAGCTTGTATGTGAAGTTTGGTGAATTTTGGAGGAGTTTGGAATTGTTTGAGAATTTCCGAAATTTGGAGTTTTGTGATTGAATTGTGGGAAATCCGGCTGTTGGATCTCCCTCGTTTTCGTTGTGGAATATATAAATTGATGAATTGGTGTTGTGGAAGAGGTTTGGGGTGAATTTGAGAAGTAATGGAGATAGAGATTTTCGGATTTCGTTTAAGTTCGTAATTATTTTATCAGATTGCCGTTTACGGAAATATAATTGTGTACAGGGCTATATCACGCGCTATGGCTAGATGAAGGAACTCGTTTGCGTGGTCGCCCAATAGTACTGTGAGTGGACCTTTGATTTTAATTGATGCATGCAAATTATATTCCGCAAGTTTTGAGTTTATCGATTTATCAATTTATTTATCGAGCATTTTATTTTGGTTTGGATTATTGATTTATTTATTTGTTTGAACTTTTGAATTTAGATTCGTTATGCTCGATTTGAGGATTTTGTTTTATGCGGATTCGGAAAATTTATACCATTGATTTTGTATTTATATTCAGCTCTTGGAGCTTTTTAAGAAATTTACGAAATAAGAATTCGAGGAAGCAAAACTTTATACTTCTTTATACCCTACTTATATTGGAACTTGAGATGATCTTGGCGTGCGGGGTCACGTCTTTATACACTTGGATTCTTATTTCGTGAGATATGTGGGGAAACTATACAGATTTATTGGCTTTCTACGATCTTCTTCCTCACCATACGCGGGTCATGTGAATAGGTCTCCTCCTCACTTACTTTGTGTTTGTGAGTGGCAGTGAGGTAGCTTTCTCCTCCTCACGTGGGTGGTAGTCGAGGTGATATTCTCCTCCTCACACAATCTATGTGTGAATGGAAGTTGAGGTTATTAGTTCTCCTCCTCGCACAATCTATGTGTGAGTGGCAGTCGAGGGTAGGTTGAGCCTGAGGGGCTCCATTCCCGTATGGTGAACCCATTTTCCCCATGTTCTTTTGTTGTTGTTCTTGACTAGCGGGGCTAGTCGGTCCTTTTTTCTTATTGCATGCATCGGGAGTTTTATTGAGATAAATGTGGAAAAGTATAAAACCCTTTTTCTTTCAATTATTTATTTTTGTCCACTCACGCTAACGTTTTTCGTCTACTTTCCCCTGGGCCTTTCGGTTTCTAATGCCCAGTTTGCAGGCGAATTAGTGGAGGTCGGGCGTACATGACATTTGAGGCATAGTTGTCACTACTTCCGCAGTGTAGGATCGCTTGATCCTTTACTCTTCTTTTATATCCCTGTGTATAGTAGTATTGCTCCGATTAACCTTTGGGATTAGTATTTCTGAGTTTTGTGTTTTGTGAAAGTGGAGTTGTTGGTAAATGGGAGCAGGGTGGCTCCAGGAGTATAAGGTTGGTTTGCTTGAAGTGTTTTGTGTGTTTTACAGGTTTTTGGGTAGTCCATTTTAGAGGTAACTCTGCCGAATTTTTGGTAGAGTTATCCCTAAGGTGGGCCCCACAGGGCCACCTCAGATTTCAGGGTGAAATTCGGGGCGGGTCCTGTCAGGTCTGATTAACGTTAAAGGAAGAGAGAGAGAGAGAATGTGACACGAGATGTACAGTAATTCATCTCCCGCCTTAGTGGGAGACTACGTTCACTTGAAAGCTTTAACTAGTGTATTGGGCCTTGCGGCCTAAAGAGGATTACATGAGATGTAATGGGATGGAGTTTATGTGGGAGGAGGGGTCCCTTTTATAGGTAAGGGAACCCCTCTCATTTACATTTTCTTAGATGTGGGATACAAAACCACTATTCTAGTCTAGAAAGCCATATTGTGGAGGCATGTTGGCAAGGCTGGGAAGGTGGCTTCCCAGCGAGGTATTGGCCTCTTCCGACTACCCTGGCATTGCTTGGACATCGGGCTACTGGATGCATGTCTCGGTTGGGGCCCACCATGGCTTGTGGGCCCCCCCAATAGGGTGTTACTTATGCTTGGTGATATAGCAAATCCTCCATATTGTTGGAGGTATGTACAGTTATAGAAGTCATGCGCCGTCGCCTTTGCTCCTCACCATTATGCCATTATTACACATTACGGACTCCAGTACACCGGTCTTCCCGCACACGAATACAAATAACATCACCACATGTGTCACAGGGGCATAACCTATGTGCCAGAAAACACATGCAACCCCACCATCGATTCGCGATAGCGACACAACACCAGATGCCAACACGACCCACTCACCCCAACCAAGACTCCTCTTAAGTGGGGACTTGGGGGACTAGGGGTAATGGCCGTACGAAAGCCACGTGGCGTAAACTTGTCTTGAACTTTCGATACTTTTACCAAAGACAAACTCCCCAGCCAAGAGGACTTGGGGGACTAGTTGGTATGCACATACCTCCTAGGCACAAGTATCGGAAGCACAAGACTCGTGTCGCCTATACATAAGCGAGGTAAACGCCCAACTGAGGGTCATGATACTCGGGGCGATATCGGGAACCCTGAGCGTCTCACACTGAAAGAAACGGAACCAAGCTCCCACAAATCTCCTACATTAAGGTCATCTCCAACAACTCAAAGAGGTAACTGTTTACTATCACTTTCCATTACCATTATCTTATACGATACTGACTTAGGCATCAGAGCATTGAAGACTGGCACACCCGGTCTTCCCTCTGACCTTCATCTATTTTGCAGATAAGTGAGACCAGTAGCAATAGTAATAGACCAATATACCCCTTGTTCAGCTAGATCGATCTCCTTCCGAGACAACTGAAACAAGTACCTCTTTAGTTCTTCTATTTTTTGGCTAGGGGCATGGGCGTTGTCCTCCCTTCTTCTGTTTGTAATATCCAGCACTTTTAATAAATCAAGTTGGGAGGCTCTACTCTCTCCAATCATATTTTAGCAACAACATAAAAAATACCATTAGGGCTTGGATATTTTGTTGTAAAACCATATAACCATGCTCAAAATCATATGCACATAAGCTCGACAATATCCATACAAAGATCAAGGCTTACCTTTAGCAATTACCGGCATGGATTCCATCTTCTGCAGCTGCAAATAACTTTGATCACTTGAATGTGGCCTTTTGTTACTTACCAGCTTTGCTTCTCAATGGACAAAACTTATGCAAAATCTTGTGGTAGCAACAGGGACCAATTCATCTATTTATATAGGTGACTTAAACCTCAAGAATCTTCCCATTAAAGCAGTTCATATCGGATTAGGTCTCTTAATTAGATCCTTAATGTAACACTTCATTATAGTCTTCCATGTAGACTAAGAATTGGATTACTATACTTAAAAAAATAAAAAATAATAATAATAATAATAAAAAAGAGGATCAACGGATTTCACTCCTAGCCCCATGGTGACTCGAATCCAGGACCTTGATCTTAGGTAGTGGGTGCTCTAATCACTAAGCTAACAGGTAGTGGATTACTATACTTAATGAATTGATACACTGTTTCATTAAGCTACAAGTATTGGTTTATAGTTTGTGTCCATGTTGAACTAGTTTTGAGATTAAACTAATTATCAATTTACTTTATGTTAATGTGTGACAAGTCCATAATGATTCTAACAATCTCCCCCTTGGATTGACACATATTAGGCTTGATAATTTGCACCAGAAAATGTTAGAACTACTCAACTTACTGTAGTACACGCCAGGCAACAAAATCAAACTAGAAATCCATTCCAACATGGTCAGATCCCAGTTACTTATGCAGAGAAGGAAATAGTATACATTTTAACAAAAATGCAGAGTTTCAAAACCATAAACACAAGCTCCTACAATCCACATATGTCAAACCAGAAATGATACAATATATGCTAATGTGTATCAACAAGTAAGCATATACCAGGTCCTACTGTATGTTTCTTAAATCAGAAACTCAAGCAAGTTTACTGAACACTGATGACTTAAAATTATTGCTTGTACCATAACATCATGCTATACATGATTTTAAGCCATCTAATATCAAGTATAAAAATCAACAATTTTCAGAACATTTAATTAAGCTGCAGCAATAACCAAAGTTTGAAAAAATACCTCAAGTTTTATTGATAACTTTAAACTGTCATTACAAATAAGTTGTGATAAACAAAACTAAAAGATCACGACTGAAAACACAGGAACTCAAAAAACCTCATAATTTTAAATGCTCCAACTGGACTAACTCTTACTGAACCTAAACATCTACGCTAGCTAAAACTCGAATGCTTTGTGTATGCTTCTGAAATGCAGCCATTGTTAAAGCCTTGGTAAAGGGATGCCAGCTGTGAATTTGTGTTAATGCTCAAAACAGCTATCTCACCATGCTTTACCCTTTCTCTAACACTGTAATACTTTAAGTCAATATACTTGGAATTATTTGATCTTTTACTGTTCTTGCTAAAGAAAATAGCTGCTTCATTATCATAATAAATCACAAGTGTTCCAGTCACAATGTGACTCAACACCTTGGTCTACATCAAAAAATTTCTGATCCAAAGTCCTTCACACACAGTCTCATACACTGCAATAAATTCAGCTTGCATGGTGGAAGTTGAAACAAGTGTTTGTTTCAGGGTCTTCCAAGCAACGCACCACCTGCAAGCATGAATACATAACCACAAGGTGACTTCTTGGAGTCTAGATAATTTCCTGCAAAATCAGAATCTGAAAATCCAACGAGTTTCAGATCCTCCACGTGTCTATACACTAGCATGTAATTTTTGGTTCTCTACAGGTATCTCAATATTTTCTTTCCAGCCACCCAATGCTCATGGCCTAGATTAGACTGGAACCTTGATAAAATCCCTACTGCAAAAGACAAGTCTGGCCTAGTGCAGACTTAGTGCAGACTTGTTGATTACACGCATTTCTATGCATGTAATTGTATCTAAAACACTAGAATTAAGTTAATTCTCAAGTCAATTATTATGTAATTAATCCATTTTTATTATTTTATAGTAAATAAGCGGAGTTGTAAATTTCGGAAGAAGGTGTGCAAAAATGGAGCAATTTGGAGTTTCCGACAAAAAGACAAAATAGCCGATGCGGGTCAACCGTAGTCAAAGCCATCAAGAGAGCGAGATTCAATTGTGTCCGATAATATGTATGGAAGTGCATGGAAAAGAGTGAAAAGAAAAGATTTTAGCAAAAAGAATGCATGTTTATTAATTAGGTTAATTAATCAAATAATTAATTAACTTGATTAATCAAGGAATGGTGCAGCACGTGTGAACCTTGCTTTTCATTCTCTTCATCTCAGATTATACATAGCACATGCAGCCCTCCACCCTTTAATCCATTAGCCACTTGACACGTGGCCTTCCATGAATTAACCATCCATTCTGTCCTATCTCTTTCTCACACACCGAGACATATTCATTCGATCCTTCTTCTCACCATACCCAACAGCATCGCCGCACCACCAAAAGGAGGGCTGCCCTCATCCCACTTTTGTCTTCCCTCCACTACCAGAAAACTTGTTTTTTACGACGCGCAAATTACAGCGTGCATATCTTGTGCACTGTAAAAGATGGTCATTTACGGTGTGCTTTTTTTGTGCGCCGTAAAAGACTTCTCTTTTTGGTCTTTTACGCGTATTTTTCATGTATGCTGTAAATGTGTAAGTATATTTACGACATGCTTTTTTGTGAGCTGTAAAAGACTTCATTTTATGATCTTTTATTACGTGTTTTTCATCTGCGCCGTAAGTATCATATTTATAAAATAATCTTTTACGGCTTGCTTTGATGAGCGCCGTGAATGTCATAAAGCCCGCTAATATTTTCAACTCAAATTCTAATTTCCCTCTCCATAATTCATATGTCTTTATGGCTCTCTCATATCTTTCTCTCTTCTTATCTTCATCCTCGCCCAAATTCCCAGTCATTACCTCTCAACTCTCTCGTTCTCTTATCTTATCCTAAACAAGATTAGATCAGAGCGTCAGGTGTTCGGGAGGGCGGCCATACAAGGAAGGGCGAGCCCATCACTGTAAACCTCTCTTAGATCCAATCTCTTTGCGTCGATATGGACGGCCTCGAGCTCTCCCAACGCCACCACCTCCACTCGGACAACTATGACGATAGCTGTCGTGCCCAGCCCTATAATCTATCCCGCAAAAAGGCCCAGCCCCCTTAGCCCGGTAAGAAGCAGTTCACCATCGAACCCTTCAAAGGTTTGGCCTCTATCCCAAAGCTTGCGTTTGTCACGGTAATTACAATCTACAACTCCTCCTTCCCCAATTTTGCCTTGATTTTATGAATTTGTTTGCCATTTTGAGTTTGGGCTGATCTTAATTCCAATTGGATTGAATGGAGCAGCAAAGAAGTATATCAGGGTCGTTGCTGAGCCCCTAGATCACCACCATCGCAGTGGCTACTGTCAGTCTCGCGAAATTAGGAGCCAAAGCCAAGCGTCAATCCGCCGCCTCATCCTCCGCGCCAATTCGCTTTTCTTCTTCTTCTTCTTCTTCTTCTCCGTTATGCTTCTCCCCTCCGACGATGTCATTTGCTGCTTCATGATTGATCGACCAGCTTAGGGCCGTTTTCCCGGACATGGATAATTAGGTTTCCAGTTTCTCATCTTTCTTAAATTATAGTAGGCACGATAATTTTCGATTGGGATTGTAGTTTAAGCTTATAGTTTAGCAATATGGAAGCATAAACATGGAATCTTGTGATGTTGAATGCGGGTGTGCTTTGGGTTTATTTGTTAAATGGTGTAAATCTTGCTGATATTTTGGTTGAATATGTGGTCCTAAAGTTGAGTTGATGCCTAATGACATGTTCAAAAGTTGGTTGTCCGTGGGTATGTGATTGACTGCCCTTATTAAATTGATCATCCTCTGCATCCTTTGTTTCCTGAAGAGTCTCACCTCCTAGATTAATATATTAATACATCATAATTGACTTGTTCTTTGTTACATCTGCTGTTAAGGTATAAAGTTCGACGGATAGAGCAGCTGGAAACTTCTGATATACCAAAAGCCAAAGGTGCCAACGCTGTAGGTTGACAATGCCAATCTTTTGAGATATAATATATGTTTTCCCTTTTTTGATCATGTCTTTTAATCCAACAGTAAATCAACATGTAAGTTTGCATAATGATCTGAAGACAAAGCTTATTGAAGGGGCCAAAGAACATAAAGAGCTCTAGAACAAGGTGCTAGAGTTGAAAGGTTAGGTGTATGTTGTTCTTTAAAGGTCCAAGCGATTGTGATACTGAAGAGGGTTTCTGACATCAGTTTTGCTTTCTTTTAGGAAACATAAGGGTCTTTTGTAGGTGTAGGCCTCTAAACATTGAGGAAGTTTCAGCAGGAGCTTCAATGGCTCTAGATTTTGAATCTGAGAAAGAAGGTGAGCTTGCTGTCAAGTCAAATGGGGTTACAAGAAGGACCTTTAAGTTTGATGCAGTATTCGGCCCTCAAGCAGACCAAGGTACATGCATATGATGCAAAACTTTTGTTGGTTATCTACTGAAGTACAAAAACACCTTTGAATAACATAAATCCTTTTTGTTTGCCATATGCAACCTCAGTTCTAGATGGGTACTGACTTGATACACATTTACGCAAGCGTACATATCATTGTCAAGATAGGGAAGTATAATGCCCAAAGTTATCGTGCCACGGGGATTAGTGGCTAACCCACAATCCTTGGGTAGTCGGAACTAAAGTCACAAGCAAATAAAGGAAAGTAAAACAAATAAAAAGGCTAATCTAAGGCACCAAGCCTTAGCAATGCTCGACTTTGGTTTTCACCAAAGCCTAATCAAAACTAAGAGCCTAGTGGTGGATATGCACAAATGAGTTGAAAATTGTAGGAAGTTTTGAATTGTGAATTAACTAAATTAAACACAACCGAAAAGTAAACTAAACAACTAATTAACGAACTAGAAAATTAAATTTGGGTTTTCAAATTAATGGGAACATGGGAGTGTTGGATGATTCACACTAACTATCTTATAAACATCGATGCTACTTTCACAAATGCATGCATTTCCTAAATGTGTCAAGTCCCGTATCTAGTATCGGTTAAGGCTGCTAAATCAATTATCCTTTCGGTGTATTGATTATGCCGGTTAAGCCCACAATCAACTCTCTAATTTGGGCATTACGCCGGTTAAGACCGCAATATCCAAAATTAGAGGGCTAGAGAGCAAAATAATAGAGACCCAAGCAAGCTTAGCTACAATTAAGCTAGCTAATGGTCACCACACTTAAATCCTAGATGCCACAAAACTAATAAATTGTCAATTTATCAATCTACTCATCACAATTGCCCACAACATAATTTCAAAGGTTGACAAAGCCTAGAAACATGCTTCTAAGGACCAATAAATTCGGATTTAAAGCATGCACAATGGAAATTGCATTTATTAAAAGTAAAGCATCAATATTTATACAAGATGAGTTAGGGCTTCGCAACCCTAACTCCCAAAATTGAACTACTCACAACCCATTATCAAATACATCACCAAAAGCATAGAAAAATTATGAAAGAGATAATAAGGAAGAGAGAGGAGAGTTAGTTTGGTCACTTCTAGCTATGGGCTAGTATGAACTAAGTAATTTCTTCACTCAACTACCAAAAAATGGATGTGTGCTTTTGATGATAATTTCCTTGAAGCCTTGAGTGTCCAATCCCTAAAGATTGAAATAAAAAATGAAGAAGGGAAGAGGAGGGAGTGTGAAAGAAAATGGGAAGGAATAATAATTGGGGGTGGGTTGCGGCTGTAGAGAAGAAGGAAGAGAGAGGATAGGGAATGGGGTGTGCGGCCGAATTCTAGGGTGAGGTGAAAGAAGAATATATATATATATATATATATATATATATATATATATGAGTAATCTGTGAGAGAAAGAGATAGAATTGGTGGTTATTTCGTGTGGAGGAGGAAAAGGTAAGGATGGGCTGCCACGTGGCAGCATGAGAGTGGACAAGGAGAGAAGAAAGAGAAAGACATAAGGAAGAAGAGAAATGAAAGAGCACGTGCAGCTCTAGCTTTGTGTTGTTAATGTTTAATTAACAAATCTCCACCATTTTTTTTCTTCCTTGTTCTTCTTTTCTTCCGTTTTCTTCTCTTCTTCTTTTGCTTTTCCCAAGCTCAACTCAATGATTTTCACATAGTTGCTTGCATTGACCCATTGACCATCGTTGACTTTTCGTCTTCTTTTGTCGATAACTCCAATTAGCTCCATTTTTGCACAACTTCTTCCGAAATCCACAACTCCGCTTATTTACTACAATATAAATAAAAATATATTAATTACATAATAATTGATTTGAGGATTAGCTTATTTATAGAGTTTTAGATACAATTACAAGCATATAAATGCTTGTAATCAGGTACAATGTCTGCATATTTTCTTACGGGCAGACTGAAAGTGGAAAAACCTTTACAATGGAGGGAATGGAAGAAGCTCAGGGAGTCAATTTTAGGACTCTTGAGCTACTGTTTCATATAATAAAAGAGCGAGAAAAGTTGCATAGTGGATGAGCATTAGAATGTAAAGTAGTGTAGGAAATGGATGTAAAGTAGTAGTGAAGGTTATTTTTCTTTGCTTGTAACCAAATTTTATATGATGTAAAATAATTATATAAATGTAAAGGTAAAATGGGAATTGGAATTGGTCTACTCATTTCATTTCATAGCCCCTTATATAGGGAGAGAATTACAACGGAAAGAACAATTACAATGATGACATTAACTACTGATTGGTCCGTAATCCATGATGATTGATGGTAATTGCTAATTCCTTGATTCCCTCTCCGTCAATCACTTTGACGAAGGCACATAATGTGTTTTTTCTTTAACACTCCCCCTTGTGCCAAGTCAAAGGTGAAATGGTGCATGAGTTGTTGCCTCACTAAAAACCTTGCCAAGTAACAATAAAAACCCTCTGGGACAAAAAATACACCTTGGTCGAAGGAAAAGAGCACAAGGCACCTTTTACATTTGAGGATGACATGTGTGTATTAGACTCCCCCTGACGTCTATACCTCCCCCTGATACTTGCATTAATCAAGGGAGTTTGGAAAGTCTTCACATTCCTATGCTTTTCACATGTTTCTCAAATGTGGCCTTAGACAGTGATTTGGTGAACAAATCTGCCATATTCTCCTCAGACCTTACTTGATTCACTTGAATCTTGAGGAGAGCCCGTTGTTGCTAATTGTAGAACAACTTTGGCGATATGTGTTTTGTGTTATCACCTTTAATATAACCTAGCTTCATCTATTCGATGCAAGCTACATTGTGTTCATAAATGCAAGTAGGCTCTTCAGTGGTAGAACTTCAAACCACTAGTCCCTCGAATATGTGTAATGATAGCTCTTAACCATACACACTTACGAACCGCCTCATGTAGAGCAATGATCTTTGAGTGGTTCAAGGAGGTAGCCACAAGGGTTTGATTGGTTGATCTCCAAGATATCGTTGTGTTCCCATTGGTAAATACATAACCAGTTTGGGAACGATCTTTATGTGGGTCAGAGACGTATCCAATATCAGCAAAACTGACCAAAACGTCATTTGGCGTTTTAGTGTACAGAGTGGTGTTCTCTCCATCAACATTTCCTTTAGGGATTGCAGTTCCATCTGCGGTCCCTCTTGTCTCTCTGTAGGGAAAGAACAGTCCCAAGTCAATGGTTCCTTTTAGGTATCGGAAATTATTCTTGATACCATTCCAGTGACGCTGCGTTGGCGCTGAGCTAAATCTAGCTAACAAGTTCACTAAGAATGCAATGTCTGGTCGAGTACATTGGGCTAAGTACAATAATGCGCCTATTGCACTTAGATAGGGAATTTCAGCTCCCAACACCACTTCGTCATCTGACTTTGGACGAAATGGATCTTTCTTTGCATCCAAGCTTCGACTGATCATGGGAGTGCTAGCAGGATGCGCTTTGTCTATGTTAAATTGCCTGACTTTTGGACATACGCAGACTGGTGGAATAGTATTCCGTAACTCGGTGTTCTAGTTCAAAGCCTATACATAATCGAGTTTTCCCAAGATCCTTCACCTCAAATTCGGATTTCAGGTAGCTCACGGTTTCTCTTATTTCATCAAGAGTACCTATTATATGTTCATATCATCGACATATGCTGCTACAATTGCAAATCCGGAACTTGTTTTCTTTATGAATACGCAGGGGCATAATTCATCGTTCTTATATCCCTTCCCAATCAAGTAGTCACTTAGACAGGTATACCACATCCGCCCGGATTGTTTCAATCCGTAAAGTGAGCGTTTCAACCTAATTGCAAACGCACTCCGTGGTTTAGAGTCACTTGACGTGGTTTCAGGCACTTGACTTGGCGAGCCTTGTACCTCAGGACTTCATTCTTCTCATTACGCTTTTTGACAAAGACTCATTTATGTCCTACAAGCTTTACACTTGGTGGGGTTAGCACTACCTGACCAAATACCTGTCTCTTTGTCAGAGAATCTAATTCTGCCTGGATTGTTTCATTCCATTTAGGCCAATCTGCTCTTTGTTGACATTTTGCAACAGAGCGTGGTTCGATATCATCGTGCTCTATGATTCGTGGAGCAACAGTATATATCATCAATGTGTATGGAAGATCTTTCTATCAACTCATACACACTCTCATAATCCTCTGAGATTTCTTTGTTCTCTGGAATCATTTTTAACATCGGAGCGTCCTCCAATATTGATTCATGGACATAACTATAATTAGAGACAATCTCATGAGAGGGATTATATACATTGATGATTGGTTTGTGCCTTACTCACCCTCTTCTTCCTTTGGTGAGTGTCAATCGAACCAAGTGGCCTCCCCCTCTTCCTTGGGGAGCCATGGCCTCAACCACACCTCCACTAAGTGTGGTTGCGGTGCCTCTATCTGCGGCACCGTGCCCCTTGTTGGGGACTTCTAACCTTGCAGACACATTTGTAGCTGGTATATGTGATCTCGTCACTTTTACGATATCAGTAAACACATCAGGCATCGAATCTGTTACGTTCTGAAGATCGATTATTCTTTTCACTTCACTTTCGCATTGTGAAGTGCGAGGATCAAAATGAGACGGAGTGGGGACAAACCACGACAATTCCTGTCGTTCCCTTGGAAAATCCTTTTTTCTATCTCCCCCTAACGACGGGAAGACTGTCTCATCAAAGTGACAATCCGCAAATCTAGCGGTAGAGAGATCGCCTGTCAAGGGTTCCAAATAGCGGATAATTCTTGGGGATTCGTATCCAACATAAATACTTAATCGTCTCTGAGGACCCATTGTAGTGCGCTGTGGGGGCGCAATAGGCACATATACTGCGCAACCAAATATGCGTAAGTATGAAATGTCAGGCTCATATCCAGTTACCAACTGGTACGCAGAAAATGGTTGGCTAGCAGTGGGTCTGAAATGAATGAGTAAAGCTGCGTGCAATATTGCAAAACCCCATGCAGATATAGGCAGGTTGGTGCGCATAACCAATGCCCTAGCCACCATCTGTAGCCTTTTGAGGGTGGCTTCTGCGAGACCATTTTGTGTATGCACATGGGGTACAGGATGCTCTACATCGATCCAAATAGATATGCAATAATCATCAAATGCTTTTGATGTAAACTCTCCAGCATTATCAAGCCTTATAGACTTGATAGGGTGATCAGGATGGTGAGCCCTTAAACGTATAATCTGTGCTAGGAGTATTGCAGCATTTCTTGTGGACAATAAAACGACATGTGACCAGATTGTCGAAGCATCCACCAAAACTATAAAGTACATGAATGGTCCACATTCTGGATGGATAGGTCCACAGACATTTCTTTGTATCCTTTGTAAGAATGGAATGTTTTGTTTTGTATCTTTAGCATAGGAAGGTCTCGATCCTATTTTTGCTAAAGAGCAGGCTTTGCAAAACGAGTGATGTGCCTTTGAAATAGTCAATAAGGCATAATGGGAGTGAGGTAGTGCTTCTGGTACTTCAGAAGGCAATGACTGCATTTGAGCAATACTAGAACCAACACCTTGCAGTGTGGCGGATTTTTCTCCCATTTTTCACTCAAAAGAAGGGATGTCCGTGTGAGTTCTTTAAAAATACGGATCATCATGTCATGACCTCGGTGCCATAGACGGTCTTGCAAAAGCCTGTATGAGTCAGTGTCCCACATTTCATTGTTGGTGACAGTATATGATTCAATGATCCGAATCGTAGTGAGATACAGTCCACTAGATTGACTCATAAGTTTCTCTAAGATGCGTTTCCTTCCATAGTCATTAGATGTAATATCAAGGTATTCAGTTCCATTCTCACGGTGTATTTTTACATGATAACCGTTGGCACAAATAGCTTTGAAACTTTAACAAGGTTCGATTAACTCTTGGTGCATATAGAGCGTCTGTGACTTTAAATATATCTCAGATTCTTTAGAGTATTTCTATTTTAGTAGAATGATAATCTTTTCATTCTAATAATAATTTTTTCTCTAGATGTATTGCTTTACATCTTTATATTGCAATTTCGAACCATGTAAATATGTGTAGTAAATAAATTTGAATAAATTCAGTGCTTGAGGCATTATGCCTTCACAACTGTTTTTGGAAAATAAAGTAAATAAAGCAGATCAGTCAAAATCTGGTGCATCGGTTGACTGAGCAAATTCCTTGTTGCCATTATAGTCTGCAATTGTGAGGTTGACGTCTGGGTCACGGCCTCCTTCTTCCATATAGTGAGCCTCTTTTTCTTTAGACTCCCTATACCTCTTGTAATTGGCTGCTACTCTGTTGCTTGCTTGGCAGTTCTTGTACCAATGCCCAATGACTCCACACCTATAGCATGGTTCATTGCCAACTCTATTCTGTTTGACTGAAGGGTTCTTCGGTGCCCTTTGCACCTTGTTTCCATGACCACTAGGGCCAGCACCACCATCTCTGCGCCATACATTGGGAGGGCCTTCACGGCCCATATCACGACCCCCATGTCCCTTGCTAGGTGGTGCATTGTTGCCACGTGGGTAGGGATCAGCACGGCCAACCCCCTTTGCATTGGGGTTCTTTCCACCTTTCACTTTGCCATAATTAGCCTCAGGAATTTTCTTTGTCCCAACAGGCCTGGCATTGTTGTTCAAAAGAACCTCATTATGCCTCTCAGCCACTTGCAGTAGGTTGATCAGCTTGTTGAAGGTTGTGATTCTTTTGTTATCATACTCCAGCCTATACTGGTTCGCTAGTATAATTGCTGAAGTAGGAAAAGTGGAAAGAGTCTTCTGGATCATATCATCTTCTGTGAGTTCCTTTCCACAGAAATTTAGACGTGCTTTTAGGCGCAACATATCCTTGTTGAAGTCATTTACCCTTTTATAGTCAAGCAAGCGGATTTCATTCCACTGAACGGTCAGTTCTGGGAGCAATGTATCATGAATGTTCCCAAAACGTCCCTTAAGGGCTTCCCACAGTTCTTTGGGTGTCTTCAACTGAAGGTATTCCCAGCGGAGGCTAGGATCAATATGTCACCTCAGAAACATTAAGGCATTTGCTTTCACCTTGTCAGACGATCCATTGTCTTTGGAGTCGGTAATGGTGGCAGTGTAATCTCTTGCCACAAAGGCAGTTTCTACATCGGAAACCCAACGGTGGTACTCAAGTCCGTCTAAGTCCAAAATGTCAAATTCAGGTCGAGTTGGATCAGCCATCTACATAAACAAGAGGGAAGATATAAATTACGCAGTCATAAAGACATCCACGTGAAATATTTTCCAAAAATATGAATTAGATTTCAAGACCAAGATTCGTAATGGTCACATTTTTTTTTTCGATGCATGTGAAAATACTTTATCACAGTAAGTGTGTGTGTATAATGCGCATGAATTTTCATTATCATGGCAAAACGCAATTTTTGTATATTGCATTCTAAAAATAAGCATAGCACATTTAATCATAGCATATATAAGAAATAAAGTACATGGCATGCTCAAATTTCATAAATATACAACAAATTATATACTACACATAATCATAGCAAATTATATAATAATAGCAAGAATATATCATGCATAAAATAAAATGTAAACAATAGTAAAATACAAAGCATGCGTAGACATAATTTATATAAGTGTAAATAAAATAAAAACATGCTAAAAATTTCATAAATAATATATAACAATATATATAGATATATATGGCATGCTCAAAAATCAATTATATAATCAAGGCTTAAAGATAATTATATAAAGCATAAATGACAAAGCATGCTTAAAATGATTAATATAATCTAACTAAGCATGCTTGAAAATTTTATAATAAAAGCATATATAATAAAATCTAAAGCATGCTTAAAAATAGAAAAGATAAATCAAATTCACATGCTTGATTAAAAAAAAAAAATAAAGAAAACATACTTGATTTCGAGAAAATAAAACAATCCTAGCGCATGCGCGTGTTGATGCAGGCATGCGTAGCGATGTTTTTGGACTTGAGAAAAACCGGGCCGCTTCCTCTCTCTTTTTAGCAATGGGCCACAGCGCCTTGTTGTTTTTTTCCTTTTATTTTCTAGGCCACAGGGCCTGTTTCTTTTTTTTTCTGGGCCTCAGGCCAGCTTCTTTTTTTTTTTTTTTTTTTGACAATTGGGCCGGCTCTTTTCTTTGGGCTGGGTCAGCTCTTTTTTGTTTTTTTTTTCTCTTTTTTTTTTCTTTCGCGTCTTCCTCCTGCTGCTCTTCTTCTTTCTCCGTCTAGTTTGCATGTGGGTGTAGTGCCTCAATCTGGGTCGTCGAAGCAGGTTGGTCCGGGACTTGTTCAGCAAATCTGATCGTCGAAGGTCTGGGTACGGTGGCTATTGCTTTGAGTCGCCGGAATCTCATTCGTCGTTCTTCGACGAGTTTGGGTACGAAATGGACTGGAGATCGTCGGGTCTGGGTCGAAAAAACCTACTGGTCAGAGTGTGAGGAGCAGGTGCAGGTCTGGTCGCAGAAGTCTGGTGCTGCAGGGATCGGTGCTGGGATTGACGTAGGCGGGTCGGGTGGGCAGGGGCGGGTTTACCTGCTGGGTTGCTGCAGCAGCAATGGGTGGAGGCAGGTAGGCTGCTGGCGCGGGGATGTTGCTGTCGCCGGATCGAGATGGAGGCCGGTGATGTAGGCTTGGCGTGCGATGGGGGGGGGGGGGGGGGGGGGGGCGCGCAGGCTGGTGGTAGCCTGCTGTGCTAGCAAGGGAGGCCGGTGGTGTACTGCTGTGGGGTTGACGAAGGCCGATTTTTATTTTTTTTTGGTTGTTGGTGGCGGCAGAAAAAGAAGAAAATATTTTTTTCTTCTAGGGTTTTTTTCTTTTTCGATAGAAAGAAAACTAGAAAATTAGGTTTTTTTTTCTATTGGCTATTTGCTCTGAGCGTGCTGATAACGTGTAAAAGTAAAATGGGAATTGGAATTGGTCTACTCATTTCATTTCATAGCCCCTTTATATAGGGAGAGAATTACAACGGAAAGAACAATTACAATGATGACATTAACTACTGATTGGTCCGTAATCCATGCTGATTGATGGTAATTGCTAATTGCTTGATTCTCTCTCCGTCAATCACTTTGACGAAGGCACATAATGTGTTTTTCCTTTAACAATAAATGAAATTTATTTACTAACAAAAATATAGAAACATGAAATAATATATAATTGTGGATTTTTTTTTTTGTTTTTTGTTTTTTTACTTTTTATTTTTTCAACCCTCATTTATAGCGTGTATGGTATGTGTGCCGTAAATGTAACCTCTTTTACGGCACACATTTGACTCATTTACGGCGTGCATGATATGTGTGCCGTAAATGTACTCCTCTTTTACGGCACACTTTTGATTTATTTACAACGCACATTGTGACTCATTTACAGCGCACTTCATGCGCGCCATAAATAATAACTGTCTTTTACGACATGTCCATTTACGGCCTACATTTGTGGGCCGTAAAAGACCTTTTTTCTAGTAGTGCTCTTCTCATCTTTTCTTCCTCTCACTAATTTCTTCTCCTCACCAAGATCCACACCACCTCACCAAAATTCATTCTTCTCATATTTTCTTCTCCTCACCAAGATCCACACCTCCTCACCAAAATTACATCTTCTCATCAATTTCACAAGATTCAAAGGGGAATTCCAAACATTAAGAGCTTCATTACTATTAAATTTGGATAATAGTGGGGAGCCGTAAATCAAGGCTAGCTATAATTGCTCTATAGCAATTTGTGGCTTGTTCTTGTTACTCCCTACTTCTCTTCACTTTTTCCTCTTTGAATTTTGTAATTTTGATGTCTATGATTATGGGTAGTGAGTAGTTTTGTTGTTGGAGGTTAGGGTTGTGTGCTCTAATCCAAATTTGATGTAATGGATGCTTAATTTAATTTATATATGAAATTTGATAATTATTGGATGCTTGTGTTTTGTGATAATTGATTAGAATGCATGCTTAGAAATTGTCAACTCTTGGGTATGTGTTTTAATAAGTCTAGATTAACATTTAGGGGATGATATCCTTAGATTTTAGAGCTAGAACCCCGATTTAATATTTGTGGGAAGTACAAGCATGGTTCACTACATGATTAGCTTGATCACAATTATGGCGAGCTTGGTTGCCTAATTCCTCAAACTCTAGACCTCTTGATGTGAATTAGGGACCCTTGAACCGGCTCTAATTCATGTCAAGTGAGTTCCTATGGCCCTTGAACCGGAGTAGGAATACCATGAAAGAGAATTTCGGCCCTTGAGCCTTGAAAAGCCTTGGGTACTGCTTCTAACATCTTTAATAAATTGCACGTAAATCAAATTAGCATCTAGAGCATTGAATTAGGTTAGGATTCATTCCTAGCTACCAATCCCCTATTTATATAAATTTCTGACTGTACTTACATGAGCATTTGCAAGCATAATTAGCTATAATGAGCCACGCTCATACTATCACCAGCTGTACCGACTCCCACCAAAGGAGTGACTTGCGGGAACACAGCCAAGCAGGCTACCGCCTGAGCCCCGGCTTACCCCCAGATCACCGCTGACGCGCCGCCACGCGCCGCTCCAGATAGCATCAGAAGCTCTAGAAGCTGGGACTAAAACATATGAGTCCCATAGCGAAAACATGGAGAAGATCAACTCTCTCCTCATCTATAAAAGGTTCTCTCCTCTCTCCTCATTAAATTACGCATTTACTACTTACCTACTGTTACTTTGTCAACATAAATACATTGACTAACTTAGGCATTGGAGAAGAGAAGACCGCCCAGCGCGGTCTCCCTCTGACGCCCCTCTGTAGTTCACTTGACAGGTAAACAGAAGATCTGAATATCACAAGTAGCGGTCCGCCCATCGGATCAGCGTTAACCAAGGTTCAGCTACCGCTGAACTTTTAGATATCAACGCTTACTTTTCTTTCCTTTATTTAATTTAGTAGTTAGTTAAAGTTTTCATTTAAATTCTTGCACTTTAGTTATTAGAAATGCAAATTACATTTTCGGTGACACTTTCTACTTCATTGTAAATAGTTATCATTAGGCTAATAGCTTTGATTAGGCTTCGGTGCGAACTAAAGCCGAGCATTGCTAAGGCTTGGTGCCTTAGAGTAGTATTTTTATTTATTTTCTTTTTATTTTTCTTTTGTTTGCTAACTATCTTTATTTCTGATTATCCAAGGATTGTGGGTTAGTCACTGTGAGCCCCTGAAAATTTTAGTTAATTCCCAAAGGTAATTTTTCGCCATTAAAATTTTTTCGTATGGTGATTTAAGTAAAGGAATTTATTTTGGAAATTATCTTGAGTGTCGAAACTACAATTCGAGCCATTTAAGTATAGTTGGGCTTGATAGACTAACGATTATTGTTGAGACAAAGATTTGTCAAAGTTGGTCCGAAGAAGAAGAAGAATTGAGCTTTATTGAAATTTTCATATTTCGGGCCTAGGATGGAGTCGAGAAATGACTAAAGATGTCATTGACGAAAAACGACTAATGAAATGAGCCTGAAAACCCGAACAAGGACAGCTAAAAGAATTTCGGTGGTTCATTACAACCACCATAGTTCCCGCCACCATGCCTAGCCGGAAAGGCTACTTCCGATCACTTTCTGTACTCACCGCCACTACTGCTTGACTAGTAGACATGGAGGAGGAAAACCCAGAAGTCTAGCCATCCACTGAAGCTATACAAGGCCACACGAGCGTCGCAGGAATCTCTCCTTCTGCTGAGATCGATTCACCGTTCTCCGGCCTCTCCTGAGTGACATCACCACCATAAATGGTATCAGCACCTATCCTTTATCCAAAACCCCATGGTCCCAACCTCCGATTCCCACCAGAGCCGCCGTACGCGCTCCCGGTCGCTGAGCCTACAAATCGTCTCTGTTAGGTAATTTGCGTAGCCCTATTCTTGGTTGAGGCCTCCAATTAGATTTAGATTGAAAACCCTAATTTGTGTTGTTTGATATGGAAGGTGGGGGACTTGAAATCTGTGTTCGGGATATTTTGGAGGAAGTGAGGTCTACGGAATCGTAAGGTTTTGGAGAAGAGAAGTGCTGGGTTAGTTCCATTTGTATTAAGGAATGGTAAGGGTTCAAGAACTCTCTTGTGGAACGAATTTGGTTAAGAGATGGATTGTTGATCTTATTGTATTTGTTAGGTGTCAAGATAATTGTTGGAGTTGGATTGCAGCTGCGGTGACTCAACTCTTAGCTTGGAAATGAAGAATGGTAAGGGCCCGGGTTCGGTGATCTTATTGCTGTTAATCGGAATATTGAGTTGATGGTGTTATGGATATGTTGTTGAGTAGATTGGAATTGATAGGAAAATGGATTGAATGAAGTTAATTTAAGATGACAATTTTGAGTCAAATGCTTAAACAGTTTGGTAGTTGAGATTGAAATTGGTTGAATGTGACAGTATTGGTTTTGTCAATTTAAGAAGGTGTATCTGATAGCAATTTTGGAAATGTCTTTTTGCCCAAGAGTTTATTTTGGTGGTAATTGAGAATTAAAACTCAATGTGTTGAGTGAAGTCAAGGAGATTAAGTAATCACAATTGTTTGAGAAATTGATTATGAAAATGGTGGATTTTATTTGATTGAGCTAAATTAGGATATTGGATTAAAGTTCATGAAGGTTAAAAATCGGAGTATTCTAGTGTAGCCACATCCAGAAGTTATCGTAAGAATGTGATCATTCGGGAATGGTAATTACTATTTATTTGCTAGTATTTAATGATTAAGTAAAAAGGGTCAAACTGGTTGACTTGGAATACATTTAGGAAATAAGTATAATCACCATATCCCGAAAGGAGTTTGAAAGGCGAAATCATTTGGGAATGGTAATTATTATTTAATTGCTTAAGGTTTAAAGGCTAAATAAAATGAGGTCAAACCGGTTGACCAAAACTTTAATATGGGAAGAAGTGTGATCACCATATCCCGAACGAGCTTACTACGTTAAGTGAATTGTTCGGGAATGGTTACTATTAATTATTGGTTAAAGATAAATTGGTAACTTGCAAAGGAATTGAACAATTTGAAATTGTAAATTAATTACTTATCGGAAATAATTTTTATTAAAGGACTCAAGCGTGTGCACGTGAAATTGGATGAAGTATAGAAAGTTGGAAACAAAGCTAAGTGTGGACGAGCACTCCAATTCCAGGTAGGGTGAGTTCTCCCTTCCTTGTTAGAGGCTTTTCTATATGTGGAATGCTCTAGTACAATAATATGTTGCCTGTAATTAGTACGTTTTTTGTTGTTCATTAGTCGATGCCTCGTGATATTTGTGTTTACGTAACTGAAAATTGCTGATTGCGAAAACCGAGGCTAGACTTGTGTGTTGAGATACTGTACCCCTTGTATGTTTGTACTTGTGACCTGAAAGTGAATGGGACCTAGACGCGTTGATTCCTAGGGATCCTACAGTGTCGATAACTGTGAACCTCCAGAGGGGGCTGTGCTCCTATGTTTGTCGAGGAAGGGTGAGTACCGATAGTGAACCAGTCATAGGAGACTCAGGGCCAGAAAATGGACACTTACGCTACTTGTAGTCACAAGGATTACAAAGTAGTTGGCCGGTTCTCGAAGGATGACGAACCGGGTCGGTCATCTATTTGTTTTAGTTTAGCCAGCAGGTAAGTATCTCGGAGCTCCAAGTTGTGTGAAGCATGTTGCATATGTTTTATAAAAGAGAACAAATGTTTGTGGTTGCCTCTTTTTAAAGTATTTTCTATAAACTTGCACAATATTATGTAATAAATATTTTCAAGTTTATTATCTTTCAAACCTAGCATGGTTGGGTCGGCCCCTACTGGGCATGCGAGGACGAAAGCTCACCCCTACAACAGTGTACAGGTTTTGAGCATGTGGTCGGGGAGCGTACAGAGGAGGCACTTGGCCCGGCTTGGTGCATTCCTCTTTGTCTTTACTAAAATAAGGTTTTGGGTCCATTATCGGATTTTGTAGTAACTTATTTATTTACTTTTTATTAATTTATTTGTTTTATACTCACTTATTTAGAAAATTTCAGGAGACCCATAACCCTGGGGCGCATCTCTGATACTTGTATTTACTTAGGGATTTGTTATTTTCCAAATTGGGCTCCTATTGTAAGCCCAAATCCTTTAGCCCACGTTAAATTCCACTTTCGAAAATATGCTGTTCGGTTGCTAGAATGATTTGTCCAAGAAAGTGTTTTGTAAACCAACATTCTAAACCCAAAAGGCCTTGCGATTTTGGGTTGATGAGTTATCGGGATGTCATTCGTGACATGTCGGTTTCTCATTGGCTCAGGGTCGCGGCGCTGTGGGACCCCTATCTCGGGTCACCACAGCCACTAATCCTCCTGGTACGATAACTTTGGGTATAATATTTCCCTATCTTGACAACGATACGCATGCTTGCATAAATGTGTATCAAGTCACTTGTGCATACATAAGACTTCCAACAAGTCTTGCAAAGTGCTTTGACTCCATATTGTCTTTCTCAATATCATTTTTAGGGCTCTACTTCTTGGTCAACTTATCACCCTTAGACATGGGAACTTCTCCAACTGCACACTTTTCCATACCAAATCTCTTCAAAACTTTGGTGGCATAATTTTGTTGAGATAAGCCAAGTAATTTCTATGCCCTGTATCTTTTAATCTCAATACCTAGCACATATGATGCTTCTCCTAAATCTTTCATGTCAAAATTATTTGACAGAAAGTTCTTGGTATCTTTAAGCAGTTTAAGGTTACTGCTATCCAAGAGTATATCATCCACATAGAGTACTAAGAAAATAAAATTGTTCCCAACTGTCTTTAAATACACACACTCATCAACAAGATTTTATGTAAATCCAAAAGTAGAAATCACTTAATCGAATTTCTTGTACCACTGTCTAGAAGCTTGCTTTACGCCATAAATTGATTTTCTTAACTTGCATAAAACCTTCTGGCTGCCTCATATAAATCACTTCATCTAGTTCACCATTCAAGAAGGCTGTTTTAACATCCATCTGATGTAGCCCCATATCAAAATGAGCCACTAAAGCCATGATTATCCTAAACGAGTCTTTTGTAGAAACTGAAGAGAAGGTCTCTGTAAAGTCAATGCCCTCTTTCTGTGTGAAACCTTTAGCAGCTAACCTTGCCTTATGTCTCTCTACATTGCCATTTGCTTCTCTTTGGGTTTTGAAAACCTATTTACAACCTATAGGTTTCTATTTGGGGTCAGGTTCAACTAATTCCCAAACTACATTTTGGCTCATGGAATCAATTTCTGCTTCCATTTCTTGCTGCCACTGATATGATTCACTACTTTCAATGGATTAATTAAATGTAGTCGGATCATTGTCCTCTGCACAGTCCATTTCAATTTCTGCTTCTTGCAGATAAACAATGTAGTCACTTTCGCCCCCCCCCAATAAGTTGGTTTTCTTGCTCTATGTGATCTTCTAGGCTGAGGATTATCAGGATTAGATTGAGCTACTTGAGGATTTTGAGGTTTTGCATTAGGGATTGGTTCAGGGTAAATTGTCAGGTTCAGCTTGATGATCACCAAGATGCATTTCCTGATCAAGCACTTGATCTTGTGCATCTTGATTTTCTGTAACAGTTTCAGTTGCTAATGGTTCTTATTCTAAAGGCAATGCTACACTTATATATATTCTCATCTGACACAACTTCCTCAAAATCTAAGGTTAAATCCTCAAAGTTTGTATTGTGAACTTTTTCACTTAGGAAATTTTTTTTTTTAAATAAATAAGGGATTAGGTGATATTAGTTTCTCGGAGACAGACAATGTAGGGAGCAAGTCCCACCCTCAATCCCTAAGAAGAAGGGAGAAGGGATTAGGAATTTTACTTGATGAGTTTAAAAAATCCTAGGTGAATGGTGAGCATAATACAACTTATAGCTTTTAGATTTATCTGGATAACCTATAAAATAGCAACTAACAGTTTTGGGATCAAGTTTATTCAAACTTGGACTATAAACCCTAGCTTCTGCATGACATCCCCAAACATGGCAGTGATGAAGACTAGGTTTCCTACCACACCATAGCTCAAAAGCAGTTTTTTTCTATGGCTTTACTAGGTGTCCTGTTGCAAATATAATTTGCAGTTTTTAGAGCCTCACCCTACAGAAATTTTGGCAAACCAGTTGTACACATCATGCATCTAACCATGTTCAAAGTGTCATATTCTTTCTCTCTGCAACACCATTCTGTTGTGGATTATAGGATGTTGTGTATTTGAGCTTTAATTCCATTGTCTTGCAAAAACAAGGCAAATGGACCCTTTTGTTGGCCAGATTCAGTGTACTTGCCATAGAACTCACCACCTCTATCTGATCTCACTGTTTTGATTTTCTTTTCTAGTTGATTTTCTACCTCAGACTTAAAAATTTGAAAGGTTTTCAATGCTTGAGCCTTTTCTGAAAGTAGAAAAACATAACTGTATCTAGAAAAATCATCAATGAATGTGATAAAATACACATTCCCACAGATAGGTTGATGCCTAAATGGGCAACATATATCAATGTGTATGAGTTCTAGTAAATTTTGACTTCTATTGCAGTAAATTTTAACGGGTTTGCTTGGTCAGCCTGCTGGGTCGGCAAGTACGTGCCACCAAATGCTCGAGACAAGGCTAGCAGCAGTACAGCTACACCCTCTGCTGCCGCTACTGCCGAGTTGGCCAGAACAAAGGAAAAAGCCCTGGCAACTGGTATAATGCTCGCGCCTTTCCCTAGAGGCTATAAAAATATCATATTTTCTACTTTTTCAAGGGAAGATACAGAGAATGCGGCAACTCATCTGGCTAGGTTCAAGGTGCAATGCGGCTAGTACCAGAATGACGACAGTCTTAAGTGAAAAATCTTTGGCACTTCTCTGTCTGGAGCAGTCTTTACCTGGTTCTCTAAGCTTCGACCTGGGTCAGTGGTAAATTGGCCCCAAATGGAAAAACTCTTTCAAGAAACCTTCGGGGCCATAGAGCCCGAGGTTGATTTGGCCTCCCTTACCCAAATGGCTCAACAACCTATGGAGTTCACTGTTGCTTATCTTCAACAATTCCAGATTCAGAAGGCCAAGCTGAACATGGTTCTGCCAAAAAGGGAATTAGTTAAGTTGGCAATCAAGGGCTTGGAACCACGCCAGCGAAAGAAGCAACATGGCAGCATGATCCAGTCAATGGGAGAGCTTAAAACGGAGGTAGGTAGCTTTGAGCACCTCCTCAGAGAGATGGACGCTAGGAAGAATGCGTCTAAAGGAACTTATGTTCCTAGGAAACACCGAACAGTGGCTGCTCTCTATTAGCCAACCACGTATGATCCCTATTATCAGGGCGAAGAGATGTTACAAGAGGAAGATTAGGAGGAGGAGAATGAGGTCTCTACCTTCGAGCTAACCGGAAGGAAAAACTCGGCCCTGAAGTAGTTGAAGTTGACTAAGGAATTGGTAAAGCTCAAATCTGTGGCTTTCACCAAACTTGAGTTCGTGACGTATACATATGATGCCAATAAAGCGCATGAGATTTTAGATGAGATGATAGCAGCGAAGATGGTGAAGACAGACTTTGGACCCTTTCCCAAACCAGAACAGCTGAGAGGGAAGAAGTATTGCAAGTTTCACAACCTATGGAATCATAACACTGCTGAGTGTGTGAAGCTGAAGGATTAGATTCAGATATAGCTTAATAATGGTAGTTTGCAGGTGGAATCTCCAGTAATTACAGTGACATTAGTGGATCAGAATCCTTTCCCTGATACCAGGGTGAACATGGTTGATGTGACTTGGAATAGAAGAGGCCAAAGAAGGCCAATTCTTGACCTCGCTGCTGAGAGTCAGAAGAATAAAGAGGGAGAGGCCCCAGCACAGAATAAAACTAAACCCATTAGCGAGGCCTCACCAGTGGTGTCGAGCAGACATTCCGTTTTGGTTCATTCCCGCTAATCAAATGCGCTTCACCTTCGCGCAACTTCCAGCCTTCTAGTCCCAAAAGGAAAGATAGAACAGAATCATCGCCATCTCCAAAGGATTCTAATTTGTTTAGAAAGTTTAAGGCTACGGCGGATGAGCCAAAACAGCAGGCGAAGAGCAAGAGCAAGCGCAGAGATATCCTGACTAAACCTTACATCCCACCATCTTCAACTTCCGCTATCACGGAGGGCAAGTGGTAAACCAGGGAGAAGGGGAAGGCGATGGAAATTAGCCCCTCCTAGAAAAGAAAGTTGCAGCGCAGGTTTGGGGAAGCCAGGCGAACACTGGAGGCTTTAGATCAAGGCCTGATTAAACCTTCATAGTTGGTTAAGTCCCCTGAGCAATACCAAAGAGAAATGGAGGAGCTGGCTGCTAAGCCTCTAGTGGCTCCCCGTAGTTTCCAAAAACAGGCAAGCTCAGTCCTAGGGACATCTAAGCCCAGTGTTTTCTGCAGGATTACCAAGGAAAGGACACTGCCACAAGCCAGGAAGGAAAGCTCGCTAACCAGGCGACCAAGTGTCCAACCTTGGAAACCTACCTTGGAAACCGCAGGCTGTTTCGCGACGAATCAAACAGATGCAGGTACCGTTGAACCCACAAGAGCTACGAGGAATGGGACCACCTCCGGAACCCCGACTAATGTTGGAGCAGCAGGCGGAGTCACAGCCGCACACCAGCCGCTAGACAATCAGGGCTAGAACCGAGGGTAATATACCTGTTCCTAGGCGAGAGTTGGTTCAGCGGAACATCCAGGCAGGACCAGATGGAGACACAACCGCCGTAATACTGGAGTGGATGCAACAACTAGAGCAAAGGCTAATCCGGGCAGAAGCAGGCGCCCCAACGCCAATACCAAATCCACTCTTTGCGTCCAGACCAGGACCATTCACCACCAGGATCCTGCATGCCATCCACCCGGCGCACGCAAAGACACTAAAGATGTCACATTACGGCAGCATGACTGACCCCTTTGTCCATATGGACACCTTAAAAAAGGTCACCAATAACAAGGGGTTCGATGACGCCACCCTCTGCTACTTGTTCAGTGAAACGCTGGATAGTGAGGCGATGAGTTGGTTCTTTGAGTGCCCGCCGGGATCCGTTGACTCATTCCATGCACTATCAAATGCTTTCCTCTCTCGGTTCAGTCTTCTGGTTGCCGGACACCACAACACAACTCAGCTATTCAACCTCAGGCAAGGAGCGGAAGAAACATTGAAGGCATTCATCACCAGGTGGAGAGCAGCAACGTCCCAGTGCCGCGACCTTAATAAGGCAATGGCGCTGGCAGCTTTCAAGCAAAGACTCCTCAAGGGCCCATTCCTCTATCATCTCAACTATAACCATCCAAACGCCGCGTATGATCATGTCATGAGCGAGGCTGTGATCCATGCACAGGCAGAGTTTATCACATACGGAGAAACCCCACCACCTCCGTCGACACCGGCAAAGTCCACTCAGCTTTCATCCAGTCATCAGGAAACCGCTAACAAGGCCCCTACCACACCGCAAACTGATAAGAAGAGAGAATGGCAGCAGGGTAACTACCAGAGCAAGCGGCAGAAGGACCAACACTACAAAAGGGGCAACCGCTCATCCCATGCAGATAACAGCAATAAACAGGCGGAGTCCTCCCAGCGGTACGCAGTGTTTACAGTCCTCACGGCCTCATATAAGGAAATTTAGACCAGTGCAAGGACCAGATTCCACCAACACCCCCAAGAAAGTACCCAAGGGTGGGTAAACCAAGAAACACCGGCAAGTGGTGTAAGTACCACGAAGACAGCGAGCACAATACCAGCAACTGCAATGCTCTCAAAACAACTATCGAGACTTTATACCGAGATGGTAAAATGGAACAATTCAAAGTGCGCCAACCACCACCCGTGATCGCCAACATTGAACCCATGGGCCGCATCAACACCATTGACGGTGGTGCCCCAATCACCAACATGTCTCATAGGGCAAAAAAACGTTACGCACGTACTAACCACCCCAAAGAGGTGTGCAACATCCGCTATGAAAGGACCACTAAGCTCCCAAAATTTGGTTAGACGCCCATTTCCTTCTCAGAGGAGGAGGAGCACGGAGTACATCTACCCCATGACGATCCATTTTTGATCGACGTCGTACTCGACAGATGGTCGGTGGGAAGGGTCCTTGTCGACAGCGGGTCCGCTATAAATGTCATCTTTAATTGTTGCTACAACAAAATGCAGCGGAACAGAAAGCTACTGCAGGATCACGAGCCATTGCTCAGCTTCTTCGGTAACGTCACGCAGCCATTAGGTTCTGATTACATGCGACTAGTTATCGGCGCTAGTCCATGCACGGTGGAAATCCATACAGAGTTCATCATTGTGGACTGCTTCAGTTCATATAATGCCATCATTGGTCGACCGGCACTCAACAAGCTCAAGTGCATCATCACTGGATACATGCTCCTCATGAAGTTCCCTACCCTCAACGGGACAGGCTGTATGAAGGGCAGCCAATAGCTGGCACGAGAGTGCTATTCCACAACCGTGGCACGATCAGCGCGCCGCCATTAAATCCTAACAGTAGGAAATCATGCGACGGCACCGGATATCTTTGAGGACCCCAGGGATGACGAGAAGAAGTATGTCAAAAAAGAGCCTGTCAACCCACAAACTTCCTTAAAGATTATCAGCATCTTCGACGAGCACCCTGAGTGGACAGTCCGCATCGGCGCTCAGCTAGACCTAGAGGTAGCGGCTGAGCTCACCTAGTTTCTACTTGACAATGCCGTCGTCTTTGCATGGTCCTACACTAACATGCCAGGCATCTACCCCGAGATCATCACACACAAATTAAGTATCAAGCCATCCGCCTACTCTGTCAAGCAGCGGCGACGGGCCTTTGATGAGGAGAGATACCGTGCAATAGGGGAAGAGGTTGCCTAGCTCCAGAACATTGGATTCATCCGCCAAGTAAATTACCCTCAGTGGATCTCCAACTTGGTCATGGTAAAAAAACCCAGCGGAAAGTGGCGAATGTGTGTCGATTTCAAGGGCCTCAACAAGGCATGCCCCCAGGACAGTTTCCCGCTACCTCGCATAGATCAACTGGTCGATGCAACTGCTGGGCACGAGCTGCTCAGCATGATGGATGCCTTCTCCGGCTACAATCAGATCAAGATGCACCCTGATGACCAATAATGCACCACCTTCACCACCGACAAGGGCCTATACTGCTATAATGTCATGCCTTTCGGTTTGAAGAACGCCGGCGCAACTTACCAGCGGTTGATGAATGCTATGTTCGCTGAACATCTGGGCAAAATCATCGAGGTCTACGTAGAAGATATGTTGGTAAAGAGCATAAAGGCCAACGGACACGTGGCAAACCTCAGAATCATATTCGCCATTCACTTGGCCTACGGTATGCGCCTTTACCCAGAAAAATGCTTCTTCGGCGTCACCTCCAGCAAATTTCTAGGTTACATAGTCAGTGAACGAGGCATAGAGGCCAACCCTGACAAGGTACAAGCCATCCTTAACATGAAGGCTCTAGAGTGGAAAAAACACGTCCAGAGTCTCCAGGGCAAACTAACCGCCCTTTCTCGGTTTATCTCCAAACTCACTGACAGATGTCTCCCATTTTTCAAAGTCTTGAAGACAACCCACAAGAAGGTCATCGACTAGAACCTAGACTGCGAAGCAGCGTTCCAGAGCTTGAAGGAGTACTTGGCAGGAGTTCCGCTCCTCTCTATTCCTGTACAGGGGGAGACATTGTATATATACCTAGCGGTATCACAGTCAGTGGTAAGCTGCGCCATTGTCCGGCGGGACGGCCAGAATGAGCTCCCCGTATTCTACGCCAGCAGAGGCATGAACGGGGCTGAAACAAGATATCCCCCCCTCTGGAGCAGCTCGCTCTAGCACTCATTGTCGCCGCTAGACGCCTCCGCCAATACTTTCAGGCCCACACAATCCATGTCTTAACAAATCAACCGCTGAGGCAGGTAATGCAGAACCCTGAACACTCAGGGCACATCAGCAAGTGGGCCATCGAGCTCAGCGAATTCGACATTGACTACAAACCAAGAACCGCCATGAAAGGCTAGGCGGTGGCAGACTTCATTGCTGAGCTCACCGAGCGACAGGTTGAACAAAACACAGAAATGGTAACCGCTGAGGAACCAGCCCCCCAGCAGTCAGACTGGAACCTACACGTGGACGGCTCCGCTTGCGCCAAGGCTAGCGGCGCCGGAGTCATCTTGACAGGGCCAGGGGGACTAAACGTGGAATACGCATTAAAATTCAATTTCAAAGCCTCAAACAACATGGCGGAGTATGAAGCGCTCATCGCCGGCCTACTCCTCGCCATCGACTCAGGGGCTGACAGTGTCAACATATTCAGCGACTCCCAGTTAGTCGTCAACCAGGTCAACGACAGTTTCCAGGCCAAGGACCAACAATTGGAGGCATACTTGGGTTACGTCAAGACACTCCTAAAAAAATGCAAATTCCACACGATCACGCAGATCCTTAGGGAAAAAAACGCCAAGGCTGATTCACTGGAGAGACTAGCAACCACTCAGCCACACCAAAGTCCAGCAGACACAAAGGTGGAATGTCTTGACAAGCCAAGCATCACAAAAACCCTAGCGAAGATCTTCAACATTGAGGTCAATCCCAGTTGGATGGACGAGATCATCGAGTACAAACGCAATGGGACATTGCTAGAAGACAAGGTCGAAGCACGACAGCTCAAGCGGAGAGCAACCCGCTACAGCATCCAGAATGGCAAGCTTTACCGCCAGGGGTTCACCCACCCCAACCTCCGGTGTCTAACCCCAGAGGAGGGAAAAGTCGTCCTGGCAATGATTCACGGCGGGAATGGGAAAACCACTTGGGCGCCAGATCCTTAGCCAATCGCACAATGCGACAAGGCTACTTCTGGCCTACGCTCGGAGACAACACTAGGAGGGTATCAAGATCTTGCCACAAATGTCAACAATATGCTGATCTCCCACATGCCCCGGTGGAACCACTGTCGATCATCATTGGTCCATGGATTCACTCCACGTGGGGCCTAGACTTGATGGGAAAATTCCAAACCACCAAAGGCCAGTTCAAGCACATCATTGTCTCCATCGACTACAACAGCAAGTGGATAGAGGCAAAGCCACTGACGGCAACAACTACGGCCAAGGTAACTCACTTCCTCTGGAAGAACATATATTACTGCTATGGTGTCCCCCACACAATCACCACAGACAACGGCACATAGTTCAACAATAAGGAACTCATATCTTTAACCGCTAACCTGGGCACCAAGATGAGTTTTGCGTCTATCGCTCACCCCTAAACCAATGGCCAGGTCGAAGCAACAAACAAGATAATCAAGAAGCTGCTAAAAAAGAAGCTCGACCACGCCAAGGGTTTATGGGCGGAGAAGCTGCCAAAAGTTCTCTGGGCCATCAGGACTACCCCAACTTCCTACCTATTGAGGTATCTCAGCCTACCGCCAGGGTCGAAGCCTACTACCCCGAGACCAACGGCGAAGGCGTCAATCTCGACAGGGACTTCCTAGAAGAGAAACGACACAAGGCCCATCTGCACAATTTTGCAAAACAAGCAACGGGTCTCACGTTTTTATAACACTAGAGTCAAAACCCGAAACCTCCAGATGGGGAACTGGGTAATGAAGGAAGTTATTCCGCCACCAACGACACTTCGCCCAACTTGGGAAGGTCCATACAAAATTGTGGACGTTGTTAGCCCCGGCACCTTCTACTTAATGGACAAGGATGGCGTCGCAACGATCCACCCATAGAATACTGAACACCTTCGATATTACTACAAATAGTCAGGCCGCTACCCTAGAGCATCTTGGCTTAGCTAAATTTTTGACTCAATATTTAGCTAAGGAAAGCTACCCAACGGGTACAACCCCGCTTTTTGTAAACACTGACATATCAGTTATCAATGAAACGAGAATTATTCAAACCATTGTCACCAAGTTCAAGCACAAGAATTAAAGGGCAAAGCCAACAAAGTTCGGCGGACTACGTCCGCTACATCGTGCACTTGGAACAATTTTAATCCCTTTAATGTTTCATTGAGTCACAAAACAGCAGTCAAAACTCTAGCAGTAAAAGCAACATTCAGACAACAAATAATCAAAAGGCATACAACACTGAAAATGCTCACTTCCATCCATTCAGGATCAGGACTACCCGCCCAAAAAATACTCAATTACAAAAAAAAAAAGACCAAAAGTACATATGCAGGCCTCGGCGGCATTACAATACAAAGATCGAGGGCAGCATCTTCAACGATTTTCATCACCACCCTGCTCACCCTCGACTGACGGTTGCTCCTCACCCTCGACCGGCGGTTGCCGCACTCCCATACGACTTTTTTGGTCGGAGCCATGCACAGTTGGGCTAGGGGTCATGATGGTCCCATCCGGCCAGGTATGATCCGCCACAGCATTGGCCCTTGAGACCTCGGACTGGGTAGGCACCGGAGTCCGCTAGGAGGCTTCCGCCGGGTCATCATCACTCTCCCCACTACCGGAGCGCAAGCCAGGCTGAACCGCTAAGGACCCGCCCCCTGGGGCTAACGGCTTGCTAGGAGTGCTGGCGGACCCGAACACCTTCGCCCAATCAATGGCGCCCTTTTTATTCAGGAGCTTCACATTGGCAACAACATCGGCCTCAGCACCGCTCTTCTCCGCCTCCAGCTGGGCAGCCACACCCTCTAACCTTTTTACCTCGGTGGATTTGGCTGCAGAGTCTTTCTGTAGAATGTCAATCCTCTTAACCTTGGCCGCCATCTGCTCTTTCAGCTGAACTATGTCCTACTGAAGCCGGTTGATGTGGACATTCCGCTGAAGGTTTTGCTCGATAGCAATCTTCAGCTTGCCGCGAGCATCTGAGGCATCGCATTCTGCCTTGGTCAGCTGCTGCTCCTTATCCGCCAGTTTGGCCTGAGAATCCGCCAGCTCCCCCCGCAGGACTTCGAGCTCCTCCCACAGCTGCCGCTCGACCTCAGGCTGCTTCGAGGCCGCCAGGAAGAATTCATGCAACCCGACGGACAGGTGGCCAAAGCCGAGCTAAACGATGACTACTACAGCACCGTTGGACGGACGGTCCCATCGAATCAGCCGAATCCTAGCCTCTCGGAGAGGTGGAACAAAAACTCCCGCTCCAGTTCGGCCAGGAATTTGGAGTACACGGTGAACGAGTCCAGGTCACTCGTTTGCACCTCCCCGTTGGAGGGCACGGTCACTTTCAGCGGAGCCTGTCTCGCCTTCTTCTGCTGATGGGCATTGATGGTCTCAGCATCGTCTCCTTCCTCTTCTTCATCGGTGTCATTTTGGCGACGCTTCCTCTGTAGCACTTCCCATGTGGATCCAGCGGCGGCAGTCATCGACCTCTTCTGTGGCCCCAACCTCGCAATGGTGACTGTTTCAGTCGGCGGCACCACTTTCGCCTTCTAAGGCCCATGCCGGCTAGCGGGCATTCTCTCTTTTTGCTGCACAGTTACAGCAGGGTTCCCGCCGGCGGCCCCACTGCCCACGTCAATTCCCGCCTGAACGACGGGCGAACAATCAGCACCAAGGTGAGAGTGGTGCGACATTGGTAGCACCACGAGAGCCTCAGACTGACACAGCGCCAGTGTCTCGGGATCAACAACAGTCTTCTGGGCCGCCAGCCCAGAGGCGTACATACTCTCCAAGAAGTTGTTGATCTCGGCACGATCCATGGCTTTCTCAAACGCCTCGCAGCTCGCTCTGTTGCCCGGTAGAGAATCTATACAAAAGAAAGAGTTAGCCTGACAACAACGAACTAAAACACTCATCCGTGGATGATACTTACCAAGGGCTTGTGTTAGCTGTTGATCGACCAACAACTCCCACCCGGTGAGTAGGCGAAGATCTAGCAGGTTGCGGTTCCACCAACAGCCTCGAATCCTCGCCACACGGCACTCTTCTGCACGCGTCAGGTTATAGCGCAGACCCACTGCACACAAAAAAAAACGAGTCACTACAACAGGAATTATCGTGCAACCAAAACCAACCTTGAGCAGCGGAAGCCAGCAACAACCTCAAATAGGTTGGAATTCCGACTTAATCTTGAATGTCGGTTCCCCCCATCCGTCGGCGGCAACGCAGAAGGTCCCCTGCCAAGGTGACATGGAATCCTTCAAATTCTCCACCAATTTGGGTGCCCCCTGACGACGACTTAGGTTCACCTACCCACTGCAACCTTGGCACCACACATATATTAATTCATAGAAGTGTAACACCTCCGCCACGGTTGGACCCTCACAGCCGGACAACCACCATAGCGAGTTGAGAGCCATCAGCAATCGCCACATGTTAGGGAAAATCTACCCAAAAGCGAGGCCAAATTCACAAACCAAAATCTGGAGATTTGGCAGTATCGGGAATGTCACTCCCTGGCGGAAGATCGACTCTTGCACAGCGGCATGCCCGGCTGGCAAGATCGACGCTCTCTCATCCTTCAGCGGCGGTCGCAGCTTCACAACGCCTGGCAGGCGGAACACCAACTTCGCAAGGTTGACGGAGGCCACCATCATCGGCCCTCCCGCCTCGTCAACAGCTGTACCGTCACGGAGAACCCAGGCTGACTCAACCTCTTCCCCGCCAACCTCTCTCACCCCATCAGCAGAGCCGCTAGCGGCACTATTGCTTGCCAGCCTCTCCTCCCACCTTTTGCGAGTAGCTGCATCCTCTCTTGCCCTAGAACTCTCTTGCCATGGCAACTTCCCAAAGTATGGTCTGTAGCGGTGCAATGTCTAGCGGTGCGGACCGGAAGGTTCCTGCAGGGGCAGACGGACGCAACGAGTCAATAAACACCCTATCCGCCACGTTGAGCGACTCGTCAGACCCGGAACCCTCACCGCTCGAGATCTCTACAACGCTAGCCATCCCAAAACCCTAAACTCAAACCAGTCAATTTGCACAAGATCTAAGCTATCCCTTCATCACTTGCATCCAGGAGCATCAAGAACAATTGCCCAGAAAATACCAAAACAAGAACAAAACGCACCCATATACTCAACCCAGATTCGACCATCCAGCAAATCCCTAAACCCCAACTCTCTATCAAACACCAAAACCCATCCCCAAAACTCGCTTTACACCCTCAGAGCACACCGGGGAGGAACAGATAGTACCGCAAATCCAAAAACCCAGAAACTGACAAAAGCAAACACATAAATCCAATAAAACAGGGATGGGATTCAGAGTACCAACCTCAAAGGTAATGCTGTGGTGCGATCGAAGGCACTTCTCTTCGCTGCAGGAGATCTTCGGGCTTCAAAGATCGATAACTTCACGGAATCATAGCAATCTTCTTCTTCGAACGCAGGACGAAGCTTGAAGACGACGACACTAGATAAAAAAGTACGAAGTGTCAAACCTCCAGGTTTCCCTCTCTTTTATGTCAACATCAAACTCATCTAGGCCGTCCGCTGAAAAACGACATCGCACCACAACCACACACGTGCCCCGCAAACGCACTTACTCTCCGGGCATGCTGAAAGGACACTATCAATAACTACTCGCATTAATGACGAAGAGACGGGCGTGCTGAAAGGACGCTATCACACACGCTAACCCAATCTGGGATGGCCACGTGTCGGGCATTGTCAAACAAAGCGTCTACCTGAATTAACCACTGACGAGGAAGACTACGAATCAACGGAATCCCCACTAAGCGCAACCCTGCTAGCTAAACTTCTCCCTTTCCATCTTGCAAGCGAGATAGTCTCCGCTAGCGGAACTTCTCCCTTTCCATCTTGCAAGCGAGATAGTCTCCGCTAAGCACAACTCCGCTAGCGGAACTTCTCCCTTTCCATCTTGCAAGCGAGATAGTCTCTGCTAAGCGCAACTCTGCTAGCGGAACTTCTCTCTTTCCATCTTCCAAGTGAGATAGTCTCCGCTAAGAGCAATGCCGCTAGCGGAACTTCTCCCTCGGCACCTTGGAAGAAAGACCGCTGACCGCAACGCCATCCACCGGGCTGCCGCCAGGCAGTTCCTCGCAACATTGCAGGCCACTTGTAGTCAGCGGAAGGACTCCCGCCAACGACGATTCCCCAGGCAACGCCTCACTTTCACAACCACCGCAACGCGGCGTTGCAGGCAAAATATGGTCCTCCGGGACAGGTAGGGTGACGTGTCAACACAGTCTTCGACGGCCTTGATCAAGCATGTTGACCCCTGCCACTTGGGTATCAAAAGAGTGGGTTCGCTACCCAACACCCTCTGGTCAGCGCAGCTCCCCTCAACAAACAATACGCCGACCAAACGGAGGTCTATCTTATCCTGGGAGTGGGGGCCTCCCTGGGGGGCCTAGCAGGAGCCCACCCGAAAGGGTACAAAGTGTTTGCTCAGTAAGTCCATGGTTGACAACTCACTGACGCTAATTATGCTCTTGCAGGTCTAGCGGAAGTAACGCTTCGAACCGCTATGCAACTCCCCAACCAAGATTGCCCTCCTTGACTGGGGACTTGGGGGACTTGTACTTACATAGGCATTTGCAAGCATAATTAGCTATAAAGAGCCACGCTCATGCTACCGTCAACGGTACCGACTCCCGCCAAATGAGTGACCTACGGGAACACAGCCAAGCAGGGGACTGAAGCTCCAAAAGCTGGGGACTGAAGCATATCAGTCCCACATCAAAAACATGAAGAAGATCAGCTCCTTCCTCACCTATAAAAGGTTCTCTCTTCTCTCCTCATTAATAACGCATTTAATACTTACCTACTATTACTTTGTCAACATAAATACATTGACTAATTCAGGCATCGGAGAAGAGAAGACCGCCCAGCGCGGTCTCCCTTTGACGCCCTCTGTATTTCACTTGACAGGTAGCGGGAGCTTTGAGAGTATCATAGATAGCAGTCCGCCCATCGGACTAGCGTTAACAAAGGTTTAGCTACCGCTGAACTTTAAAAATTAACAAGATATAAGAAATGCATTCAACTATTGATTTAGCATTTGAGAATGAGAACATGAATTTGCATCAATTTGTAAACAAAAGCATCAACACAAGCAAGTTTAGCTAGGGCTGAGCAAGTTTGGTTAGGGCTTTCAACCCTAGCCCCAACTAGTTCACTACTCACACATAGCTAGATACACAAGCTTCAACATTTTATTAAACATCAAATACATAAAAAGATAGGGAGTAAAGGGTGACTATTGATAATGCCGGCAGAAGTGGTGAAGATGGGTCTCCAAGAACATGATGTGGTGGTAGTCACCTCCTTCTCCTTGCTTCAAGCTCTTGATATTGGTAAGAATAGTGAAATTTGGAATCTCTAAGGTGAGTTGTGGTGTTGAGTGGTGGAGGAAATGGAGGTTGTAGTGGTGGAAATGGTGGTCTCTTCTCTAGAGAGAAAAATGGATCTTGGATAGCATGAAAATGATTGAATGGAGTCAAGAATGCTGAAGAATTAGTCTTTGGACTCTCTTTGATTGGCTATGTGTGTCCTCTTTGGTCCCAAAGTGTGTAAGAGATGCTCTTACACCATTGTCCCCCAAATGGTCTCAAATTGGCAAAGTGACAAAAGGACAAAGTGTAGGGAGATATTTGAATTTCAAGTGATGGGATATTCTCACCACCATGGTCCTCCTTTGTTGGAGAAATGACCCTCCATGAGTGACAGCTCGCGGGAAAAGTTTGCCTGAAAAATCGCCGGAAAAGTCGACTTGCAATTTTCTTCCAATCTTCATGTCTTCTTCCCCTAGCTTCAAATCTCCGCATTTCAAGCCTCAAATAGTCATTTTATTTTCAATGAAAGGTTTCCTACAAATAAAAGGAAATGGATTTAAAAGGGTAATATAGCATGGAAGACAAATCAATTTTCATAATTATGGGGCACAATTGCATTAGTAATTTGTGACTCAACAGAAAACACAGCAGGTGACCGTTTCTCATATTCTTTCCAACTAGACTTCCGCTGCACAAACAATCAAGCAGAGTATGAGGCCCTCATTATCGGCCTAGAAGTGCTACTGGAATTGGGCGTCAGAGACGTCCAGGTTCGCGGAGACTCTTTACTAGTCATTAATCAGCTTCGCGAAAAGTTCAGGTCAACTAGGCTTTTGCTCGCTCCTTATTTGGATCGTGCACTTGAACTCCTAGATCAATTTGATGACGTGGATCTAGAGCATATCCCTCGCGAGAGCAATTGTGCCGCTAACGAACTCGCCCAATTGGCAACTGGCATAACCTTAAAATATGGGGTTCGCGAGGGGATTTTAAAAGTAGAGCGTTGCTCGCTGCCTTCATGGCCCGCTAGGCCTGACCCACCTGACGAGTTGACAGTGGCCATTTTGGACCCTATCGATGTGGACTGGCGTGTCCCCTTGATCGCATACCTCAAGCATCCAGACTCCTTAGCCGATAAGAAGATTCGCTTTCTCGTGCTTAATTATTTTCTCAGGAATGATGAGCTGCGGCGGCGCGGCAAGGATGGGATAGATTTTCTGTGTGTTTATGGCCTCGAAGCGAAACGCCTGATGCGAGAAGCACATGCAAGCGTGTGTGGCGCCTATCAGGTGGGCCCAAAAATGCGCTGGCTCATCAGGAGACATGGATATTATTGGCCATGTATTTTGAAGGACTGTATCACGTTCGCGAAAGGTTGACAAGATTACCAGGCACATGGGCCAGTCCAGCACATTCCAAATATACCCATGCAGCCTATTATTAAGCCCTGGCCTGTGCGTGGCTAGGCATTGGACTTGATTGAAATGATTCATCCCCATTCTTCTCTCCAACACAAGTTCATCATCGTTGCTATAGGTTTCTTCACCAAATGGGTGGAAGTTGATCCTTTGAAAGAGGCCTCCAGCGCCATGATCCTGCAATTTATCTTTAATCATATTATTTGCAGGTTTGGCATCTAGAGGTTTTAGTCTCGGACAAGGGGGCAGTATTCATGGGTCACGAAGTGGAGCAGCTTGTAGCTGACTTGGGTATCTAGTTCATTCACTCCACCCCATACTATGCCCAATCTAACAGCCAAGCCGAGGATAGTAATAAAATTGTCATAACTCTACTGAAGAAGATGCTTGCTGAGAATCCTCGCCAGTGGCATGAAACGTTGTATGAAACTCTCTGGGCTTATCGCACCTCCAAGCATAGTACCACCGCCACAACACCCTATGCTCTCATGTTTGGTCATGATGCAGTTTTACCGTTGGAGATCAACGTTCCGTCCCTACCAGTCCAGGACTAGCATCACCTGATTGGTGAAGATTATGTCCAAGCTATGTGGCAAGAGCATGAAGATCTTAGTGAGCAGCGCTTGGCTGCCTTGGATAGCTTGGTAATAGAAAAACAACTAGTCGCTCGCGCCTATGACAAGTGTACGCAAGGCCGCAGCTACAAAGAAGGCGAACTCGTTTGGAAGGTAGTACTTCCGCTTGGTGAGAAGTTGGCCGGCTGCGGCAAATGGACGTCGTGCTAGGAAGGACCCTTTGTCATTCACAGAATTTTGGACAGAGGGGCTTTTCACCTTAAGGATTTGGACGGCGATATTCATCGGAACCCAATCAACTACAGATTCTTGAAAAAATATTACCCCAGAGTTTGGGAGTTTGAAAACCCACCAGCTCCCCCAGTCTCTGAGACTGGGGGGCAAATATAGTCTTACTTTGTTCGCATCCTCATCTACATCTGGGCCTACTCAGTGGCCCCACTCTCATGTACTCGCTTCACCTAGCAAGACTAGGGGGCAATATTCTATACATATTGGGCTTGGTTTTCGCGGCCTTTTTTTTTTACTTTGACTTCAAAAAAATTTCTTTTTCTTCAAAATTTTTTCTTTTTCTTATCCCTTTTTGACAATCAAGTGTGTTAAAATATGGATAAATATGACAAGGCCTACACCTGAGGCTTTATTAAATATTTCAGAGGAATTGAAAGTAGCAAAATATTATTATATTCATAAAGTGGCTTTGTAGCCAAAAGCAATACAGTACATTCGCGAAAATTACATTTGCAAGATCACAAGGCCAAAAGTGGCTGAAAAATACAGGCTTTCAGATCTTCTGAATCTTCTGGATCTTCTTTCACGAGGGAGTCAGCGAAGCGATTACTCCCTTCACCCTTCTCACTTGAACCTTGGCCGCAGCTGCTAGCGTTTGTACTCGAAGGAGGGGAAGGGAAGCGTTTAAGTTCATCCCAACCCTTCCAGTTGTCCATTCTTTGGGGCGAAGGCCTCATTAAAGATGGACATTAGAAGTGAACACAGCCAAGTTGCCCCATTCATCTCGGGGACAAAACGGAAGTTCGGTCTGTTAAATCCAAGAGGTAGGGGCCGAAGAAGAGTAGGGGTCAGAAGGCGGCCTCCTACCCTTCTTCGACATGCTCCGCGCAAGGGAACCTCGAGAAGATGACTCCTCAGAAGGTGGTATCCCATGCTAGGAGCTCATCGTGTTCTTCCACCTATCCGAAGCCAGGATGTTCCATCTAGGCTTTCAGTGGCCAAAGGCATGACGTTGCCTGAGATTAAGCCATAAGGCCTATCTCAGGCTTGAGATTTCGCCATAAGGCCTAGGATCTAGAGGCTAGAGGAGAGATCATGAGGGGTGGATTTCTGGAAAAGAAGGAAGAGGAATATGGCCTGCAAGGTCATTTCTAGATAAGCCATGTTTCTGATCTTCTCATCTCAGGAGTACAGGGGTTTATATAGGGCCAATCTAAGTAGCCTTAGCCCTTGGATGGACAGGTGAAGGGAATTCAACGCCATCAATGAGATTAAATGCCACGATCTCAGAAACAAAGGAAGATTAAAGACGCGTGGGGGACGAAACAGTCTTCGAGGTAAACTGCTCGGTTTCGAGGTTATCTGTTCTGAACCGCTTTAATTTGTATTTAAGACGGATTTAAAGGAATTATGGCTAAGAGTACGAAGAGTGCATTTGGGCCAGTAAAGTGGACTAAATAACTAAATAATATTATTAATATTCATATTACAAAAGTAATTGGCCTGATACTAGAGGCCTAAAGTCCCCGGCCCGCATAAGACAAGCAGAGGAAATAGTCATCCAAATGGAAACTAGCATTAATAGCAGCTTGTTCGGCCTGTTGGGCTGCTCTACGGGCTTGGGCCAGGTTTTGAGATAGCGCTTGGGAGGCGGCTAAAGGCTGTTCCAGTTAGGCTTCTACATGGGCAATCCTAGCCTTCACAATAGCTAGCTGGGCCTGGAGATCCCTGATTTGGGACTCAAGATGTTTATCCTCAAGCTCCATACCTCTGAGGTAGGAGGCTCGTTCACCCAGGGAATCTCGCAAGGCGTCCATCTGTTAAGCAAGGGCTTGATGTTGCTCTTGGGCTTGTCTGCCTCGTGCTGTCGCGGCCGCTTTGCCATTGCACCATTTAGGAAGATCTTCCAGTAGCTTGTCAATGTCCCGAAACTGGGCTTCAGAGATGGCAGCTTCGCGATGAAGTACTCTGAGATATTCCAGGACTCGTACCAGCGCACCAGGTATTAGCAGATCAGGGCCCAAAAGTCGGCGAAGACAGTCCCTAGCATCCTCCACAACTCCGGGGGGGGTTACTTTGAGCATGCGGGCCAACCGCTCTAGTCTGGAAGGCTCGGCAAGAGCAGTGGCAATTCAGGGCTCGGCAAGAGCAGTGGCAATTCAGGCCTCGAGAGGCTCCGCTATAGGAGCTGCTACATCCAGCACAGGCTGAGGGTTCACTTCTTCCTCTGCTTCGAACATTTGGGGGCATGGGGGGCAGGTTCGCTGTCAGCTTCGTCCAGTACCTGGTTCAGTGGTATTCTCGCCAGCAGTCTCCTCGGCGATGACTACCACCTCCTCGGTGCGAACAGGCTTTAACCTTGAGAAGGAAGGTCACAGTGTCAAAGAGAAATCAAGATGAAATACATTGGGGCAGGAGGTGCTTTGAGAAGGGAAAATACCTCTTCAATAGGGTGCTCGCGGTCAGCGTCTGGATCATTTTAGGTGACTACTAGAAGAGTTGACATATCCGTCATCGTCACCGCTTGCTCTTGATCACCCGTAACAGCATCTAGAGTAGAATTAGGCACTACTTGTTCCAGGATGTTAGTCGATCGTGGTTCCTCACGGGGGGTGTCAGAAGGGGATATTCTCTCCTCGGCCTTAGGCGAGCTGTCATCTGATATCTGAACCTGCACCGGGGATGGGTGTGGTTTATCTGCAGCGATATCTGGAGGTGGGGAGATGTTTGAGTCCAGTGGCACCTGGGCCTGTGAAGAAGTTGCTTCACCACCGGCTGTGGATGGGCCTTCCCCACTCTGCCTGGAAGAACCCATAGTCCTATGACGAACCTGCAAGTGAGCAGCATTATAAGGTGAAAACTCAAATAAAGCGATAATCTTACTGTTTATTCGAATCATGAAATACCAGTCGATAGGCGATTGGTTCATCATCTTCCTAGGGGTCGATCCGAGGGTCAGAACAACTGCTTTTGCAGGCCAGAGCGGCAGCGACCTAATGAGATTAAGGGGGTCAGATTGAACTTTAAAAGAAAGTATCAAGATTATAAGGCTTAGTTATGAAGGACTACTTACCTCCTGTGGGTCTTCATCATCAGAGGAGTTTGTGACTTCAGGTTCTGTCGCTATAGCCTTTTGCTTCTCAGCCTGACCTATGGCCGGAGAAGGACTGACCGATTAACTGCCGAAGGGTGGCAGATTTGTCCGCTGAAATAAGATATAAGTTAAGGAAGTAAAAGTAAAAAGAGTAAAGTGGTTAACGGGCAAAGAAAATTACCTCTTGTGCTGGTTCGTGGATTATGATTCCGGCTTGAGTAAGGCGCGGGGCTTCCGCGGGTCTCGAAGGTTGTGCCCCATCCTTAGGGAAGCGTACGAGCAATTCAGAATCAGTATCATAGGGGTACCTCAAATCGCAGAAGAGTGTCGTGAAGTGCTCGTCATCCTGTTGATTCCAGCAGTTAATAGAGACTTGGGACCACTAGTGGTAGTAGTCCTCGGCGACTTCGTCGACGGGAATAAGTTCATCTACCCAGTTCGGAAGATTGATCAAGGAGATCATGCTTTGGGTTGGTGGAGGCCCCGTCGAGGGGCCAATTCTGTGCCAGGAAGTGTTGTAGTTCCAGGAATCATAGAGAGGGAAAGGCACTAACTAGGCTAACCCAAGTTGGTGAGCCAAGTGATTTGAAGCATAAAGCTCGTAACTGATGTCATCAGCAGCGAGTCTGATATCTGAGCAGGAGATCGTACGCTCGATCGCTATATTCAGGATCCCCAAGAAAGAACCCTTGTTCGAGTGGAGGCGAGAATCTTCTACTAAGAACCAGGTCTGAATCTAGTATCTCATCCAGGAGGTATAGATATGAAAAGCATTCAGAGTATGGAGGGGAGGTGTATCTTTCCCCGCTGTAGAGTCATTGACCTAGAAGCGCGTCAGCCAGAGGAAACTTTGGGATGTCTAGCCGGCAGAAGTAAGGGAAGTAGACTTGTATCCAGAAGTCTAAGATATAGAAGGGGCCAGAAATGCCAACCTCAAAGGGATGCATAGTGGCCTGGTAAAGGGTATGGTATAGTGCGCCTAGTACAGGTTGCCCGAGGCTGACGCGATGGTCGTTATAGAAGGTCGTAGCCAGAGAAGCCCAAGGACCAATGGGCTTGTTAGAGGAGGTGCAGAAAATGAATTTGAAGAGCCAGTATTCCAAAAAGGTGATGCCACCAGTCGCATTGCGTTTTCCGCAGTAGTGAGTTCGCCATAGAGGATAGGAGTGGCTGTGATGGCCACGACCGGCTTGAATCGTTTGAGAAGAGAATTCGACGGTGTCGAATTGACTGTGCACATAGGGCTTGTCATCGATAGGTAGCCTCGTGATGGTGAGAATGTCTAGCAATGCTATGCTCATCTGGCCGAACCGAAAATCAAAAGTGTTGCTGGCAGTATTCCAGAAACAAAGAACAGCGGCTAGCGGCGAGCGATTGCCACCGCTAGGGAGTTGGAAGCACAGATCAATGGTGTGGGTGATACTAGCCATGTCCCAGCGAGTCAGATCCCTTGCTCGAACTTCGCTTTACCAGGTGAGTTCCGTCGTTCTGATTGTAGGCCAAAACCCTATCTTGGCTTTGTATTGACGCGCGCCCCAGCTACTGAAATCTCTAGGAGTCCTTCGGAGGACTAGAATGGGTCGGAGAATGGGTAGACCATAAAGGCGATGGCGTCTTCTGGAATAGATTCTAGCCCGGTAGGACCCAGTCCGGCCTAGGAATTGGGAAAACTGAGTAGTAGAGGTCTTTGGATGGTGGTCTGGGGGAAGCAGCGGGCACCAATGCTGGTTCCCTAGGCATGGGCGGCCTCCTCGGTGATTTCTTCCTCTTGATCAATGATGATTTTCTTTGGTGGAGTCATTTCTAGGTTTCTCTAAAAAAAGGTAGTGTGGAACAAGAAGTGTTTTCTGGGTTTAGGAGACTGGAGGAGTTTCTGATGTGACATATCCGAATTTGCAACAAGATTTAAATAAAGGATTTTGTGAGGGAAACGATGCGACAAAAAGACGTTTAACAATTGGGTAAATGCAAACCCACATTTATAGCCTTGTTTCTATCAAAAGTCGTGTCGCTTAAGTCCTCTTCGATCAATTACAATTTCGCGGCCTAATCTCTAGGCCTGGGGGGCAATGTTTGAGCCCAAAAGTATTTTTGGCAAGATCATTTGAGAGGGTTCAGAGTGGCGGGCCGATACTTGCGGCCCAAAATTAAGTCTACTTGGATTGGGGTTACAGCTTCGCCCATTCCAAGATCCGTAAGGACAACGAGCCCTTATTGGAATCTAGTAGCGGAGACTGAATAGGAATCTTCAATCAATAATCCTTCTATGTCAAGGAACAGTTGAAGCCCTAGGTATAAATACCAGGTTTCAAGGACGCAACAGGACACAACTCTTCAATCAACTAATCACAACGATTATCTAAAGTCTCTCCGGAGCAAACCTACCTTCAACCTAGTTGAAAACCAACAAAGCAAGGGTAACGCCCTCGTAACCCAACGAAGCTAAAGTCATGCTTTAGCAAAACCCATGCTTTCTCTTACTTCCTGGCGATTGGTCTGCTTAGTCTACAACACTAAGTATCAACTCGGTGACGCAAGAGATCACGCCAAAAGTCCTTACCCGTAAGGCAAAAAGTCCTTTTCTGAAAGGCATACAGAAGAACCTAGTGACGAGGTTGGTGATGTCCTCGTCCACAGCGTTTGAGAAGAAGTCAGGTCAAGGGACGCCCCGACGACTGCACCCCACGGTGATGGCACACCTGCGCACTCAAAAGAGACTGTTTGCACACCAAACTGGTTTTGGAGCCAAACAAGTTGTTTGAAATTTCTCCCGGCCACCCCATTCTCATCAATTATATGTGACTAGGTACAGTACAGGGAATGTATATTAATGAGAACATTCAAAGGTTTAGGTCTTGGAGACTTGGAGCATATAGCAAGTCTAGTAGCTGCCAGAATAGAGAAAAGGATAAAAACAGAAAATTCAAAACATAATTTTCATTCAAGCCCAACAAATGGGAAAGCCTACAAATTTAAAGGTGCTGAAAGGAAAGATTCTATCTCGAGGATCAACAACAAGTGTTCAAATCTTACAATCCTTATCCTAATTGCTAGCTGGCAGAAAATAACTGTCACAGAAGGATAATTGTGATACACAATTATGGTCTACTAGTGTGGTTCTAAAATAGCTAATGGGTGTCCTTATCAAAGTCATTGTAAGTACTAGGCCTTGGTCATTCGCTGAAACATATTAGTGTGATAGTCATAAATTTTCTTTTACGAAGAGGGAATTAGGGAATTAGCGATTACAGCTCAATCATCCATTACTGTCATTATTGTAATTGCTATTACCATTGTAATCCTCACCCTATATAAAGGGACTATCAAATGAAATGAGTAAACTAATTTCCCCATTTTACTTTACATGTTATTAGCATACTCAGAGCCATTAGCCAAGAAAAAAAAAACCATAGATTTTTTTTTCTTCCCTTCGAAATCAGAAAAAAATAAAACCAGGAAAAAAAAAACTCAGATCTGTCAAGCCGAGCCACGCCGCGTCTATCCTGCACGCACCAAGCAACTCGCGTGTCAGTCATCCAACGATAGCCTTGGCCTACATCTGTCCTCCTGCCCACCAAATCAGCAGGCCTAGCTGAAGCCCAAAAACATCACTACGCACGCCTGCATCAACACGCATGGGCGCTAGGATCGTTTTGTTTTCTCGAAACCAAGTATGTTCTCTTTTATTTATTTAATTTCATACTCCGGTAAATTTAATTATTTACAATTAGTACTTTCGAGCATGTATGGTTAGATAATATTGATCCTTTTAGCATGCCTTGTTATTTTATCTATGTTTTATTATTCGTAGAAATTTGAGCATATGGTATATTATTGCTATTATTATGTGTAGCATATATTTTGTTATATATTATTTGTGGAATTCTAAAGCATGTTTTAGCAAGTTTTACTATTGCTTACAGCCCTATATAATTGTGATTTTTATATGCTATGTTTTATTCATTATTAAACATGCTATGGTTAGTTTTGTTTCCTTTTTTTTTAATAATTGTTTTATTTAGCATGTTATATATAAATTGAGTTTTGCCCCTGATAATGAAAATTCATGCACATTATAAATACATAATTACATTGATAAAGTATTTTCACATAGCATCAAAAAAATGTGACCATTACGAATCTTGGTCTTGAAATCTAATTCACATCCTTGGAAAATAATTCACGTTGATGTCTTTATGACTGCGTAATTTATATATCTTCTCTCTTGTTTATGTAGATGGTTGATCCAACTCGACATATATTTGACATTTTGGACTCAGAAGGACTTGAGTACCATTGTTGGGTTTCTGATATGGAAACCGCCTTCGGGGCAAAAGACTACACTGCCACCATCGAAATACCCACCGACCCCAAAGACGATGGACCGTCTAACAAGGTGAAAGCAAGTGCCTTAATGTTTCTAAGGCGACATATTGATCCTACCCTCACTACAACAAATCTGGGTATTAATGACCACTATATTGGTCACTAAAAGTAACAAATCTGGTCACTAAATATGATTAGTGACCAAACTTAGGTGGTCACTATAGGTCCGTCACTAATTCTATTTAGTGACCAACAAATGTAAGTTGGTCACTAATACAAATTGTCTTTAGTGACCACGATTTTACAGTCACTAATTCAAAATGTCTTTAGTGACCACAATCTTATGGTCACAAATAGTAATGGCATTAGTAACCTATGAATCATTACTAAAAGCGTTACCAATGGTCACTGAATAGCAAAATTTGGTCATTAAAAACCATTCACTGACATGCTTTTAGTGACCATATTGTTAGATCATTGGTTAGGTAACTGAATCGGCAATTTTTCCTGGTTGCTAAAACAAACCTGATCACTTAGTGCGTCAATACAAATCAAAGTAGTCTTCAATACTCCAACACCACAAAATGAAATGTACTCAAAAACTAGTTATCAATATTAAACTACTCAATTCCGATAAAATATAAGACATGTATCTCTATTACATTTGCAGATCCAAAATAAACAAATGTCAATATCCATCCTCAATAGCAATTTCAAAATAAATCGGAATACATACAAGTCTTTCTAGAAGTTCCATAAGCCTTCAATGACAGTTTGCAAGATGTACTTTTCTGAAGCTTAGACCAATCTGCAATATAACAAAACATATACAACAAGTTATAATTTTCATCCTAATATAGGTAAGAGCTGCATCTAAGAAATGCCTAGTATTCACTATATACAGTTATACACTAATTATATTTCCTTGATATAATATAATTACAACAGCACAAATGAATCATGTATGCATACCATCAGTTTTGGGAGGATAACGCATCAATTTAAGTAAAAGTATGTCAGTATGATTTTGTCTTGCCTTTAGTGCCTCCAAACTCTTCATTTTGTGCAGCGGCTTTAGCCTTCACTACCTCTAACTCTTCATTTTGCTGAGCTGCACCAGCTTTGACGATTTCTAACTCCTCATTGCTGAGCTGCAGTAGACTTCACAGCCATCAACTCGCTCTGCAAGTTGCATTTCTTGTCTTTCTGCTTGATCTGCCTTCATTTGCCTCCCTCACTTGAGCAAGATTTGCTGTATATGTAAAATGAATCAGATTAAAAGTAATCAGACATTATTTGAGCTTGCACACAAAAAAGAGTGGGAAAGAAAAGTATCATAATAATTGTAGAAGACCATCGGCTAAGATCACTAAGTCATAAATCTGAATAAGATAATAATTTTTTTGGTTAAGAAAATATGATACTTAAGTTAAAACTCTTATATAGGGCAGGGACAGTATTCACATCTCTAGTAGCCTTATGTATAAGGGGGAAGTACACAATGACACCTCCAAACAACTCAGCTCACAAACTTGAAAGACAATAAAATTTTCATCTAAGCCAGTAATATGCATAATCATACCCTCTGCCGCAAGCCAAACATCTCCCAGGTCTGTCAAATGCTACTCCTATAAGCAAGGAGGATAAGCAAATTCAGTCAACTATTGTTTGTATTTAACACACAAGATATACTGAAATTAATAAGAAAATAGGAATTTACCTGGTAAGAGGAACAAATCAACTTGATCACTTGCCTGTAAAACTGCACAAAGAGAGATCCTCGATCAGTTTAACCCAATCATATCTACAATTGTTACATATATTTAAATCTATGAAGCCAATCCTGCATTCTTTTTGGAAAGAGTTTATTTACACCGAAATGCCCTATAAGAAAAAGTAAGACATTAAAAACAAACAAGATGCCAGGACTAAAGCTCTCTGGAAAAGAAATGCCAGACTAGACTACATCTGAGTGAAGAACGAGAAATATGTCATGATTTTTCAGGAAAATGAAACACTAAAGGATGTCCACACCTTCCAACTGAGAAACTACCCAGTTTGATAACACTCTGATGTCTAAACCTGGGTAAATTGATAGAGTGCCTTTTAAGAACTGGAATCACCGTCAAATATTGTTCACATCCTAACATGGTTTTAGACAATCAGACATCCAAATAAGGAGTCACATAACTAGGCAGCCACATAGTCAAGATATGGTAGCCTAAAATAAAAGTATGCAATGAGTAGCTACAAGAAAAATGGCTTTTGGCAAGGAATTTTTTCCTTGTAAAAAAACTGGAAATTCCTTGCATTAACCCAATAAAAGCTAGCATTTATAAGCAATAGAGAAATAATAATGACAAGAAAATAGAAAGCTAATGAATGCCCTGTTAATTGTGTGTTTTGTACTTAAGAAATTGAAAAGTAAATAATAACTCCTGTACTGATAGACGTACTCAGACCTATAGGAAATAACACATCATTTACGACCAAATAGGGGTGTTACCTGTCCATATACAACATCAACTCCATAAACAAATGTTACACCATACTGAAGTAAACAGTTGATAAATCCGTTGATTGATAACCCTGAGTCAAGAGCTACTTTGCAGAAACATTGATACCTAGTTGTTCAATGGCGGCTTCTAACTTGTGTCCAGCTTCTGGATATACAAAATAGAAGAACAAATTAGCATAACAGGTCTTACCAAAGTTCGAGTATAAATGACTCTCGTTTAATGAACTGTAGATTGGTTTGTTAAAATGAAGTAATCACCTACATCAAATTTGGAGTATTGCCTTTGTTGACCACCTTCGCATCCACTACTACTTTACCTACACCAACAAACATGAATAACTAAGTTAACTCCTATCACTGGTCTACTTTATGTAATAGCTTTTGTACAAACAATGCATGGGAGTATCACATTTGAAGGCAAAATAAAACTCACCGTGGCACACGTGATCCAATCTCTTCTTCCTAAACATGTCATTAGCTAAATAGAATAGTTAATATATAAGTATAAATAGGGTTCTAGGACAAACACTTAACACTGCTGAAAATGGGTAAAATCAATTGGTTTTAAGGGGCATAAAATCTCACTTCTTTGGTGCTTGATCCTTTGATAACTTCACAGCAGCAAAGCTTGTACCTGGACTATGCAACCCATAATCCAGGTTAAGTAGGACATTACACAGTAACAAACCAGAACCACGAAGCAATTCGATCCATGATTAAATTGGTTATTACCAGTACAGAAATAGGCATATATATCATATCAACTTCATGAATCTAAATCAAGCTTTAAACTTTCCAAGGCAAAATAAGCATAAATATCTGGCCTTGAACAAATCTCAATCTGGGTTTCAGCCCTTCTGCAATCAAATACACTCAAAATATATAAAATTCCAACTCATAACCCAAGAACATACCCAATTCTATGTCACTAGTTTAACCAAATTACTGGGTTTCTCACAAATATCAAATTCAATGAGAAACAAACCAAGCACAGATTCACAGAAACGAGTGTGAATTAAGAGAGAAAGAGGGATTGGGTGACCTTATTGAGGACGCATTCTCGCAATGAATTCATGAGGCTAAGGTACTTGTCTTGGTCATATGGAGATTGAGCGATGCTATTGAGCAGATCCAGAGCATCCTGACAAGTTAATAAATTAATAATTGAGAATACAATTTAATCGCAAAATCAAATGCCAAACTTCCTAAAATCCACAATACATAGAAGTGACAATACAAAAGAACACAAACATAAAGAGTCAAGTTATATGAGAAAAAAAAAATCAAACTACTGGCAACTTCTTACCAGACCCAGAAATACAAAAAGCCAATCGTTTATCTATCGATCCTTCTTCGTTGTCTCCAGCTAATCCTTGCACTGGATATATGAAAAGCAACCTGATCAATAAAATTTAGAAATAAGGAAAATCAAACCAAATCAAAACCGAAACATTCATATCAAAACAAAGCACACAAATGTTACTGCAAATCATATATCTCTCCTCTAATCACAATGAACCTCAAATTTGATTTACTTTACAACAGCATACAAATGAAACACAAAGAAGTGAACGATCAAACCGAGTGAGTGGGTAGTGAAAAAATTACAAGAATCTGACAGAAACAATTTTACATCATAAAAACTTGTTATACTAGCTAGTGAGAGAATCCTTCAGATTTGAATACAGACCATAAAGGGAGTACTGACCAAGGTTCTGTGCTTCATACCATGAGTTCAGAATGGATAGGTGCTTATCCGTCCCAGAAAATGCCAATTGGATCCTGAGGCTGCAATCCAAAGTGCCTCCATGGGTTTTGCAGCTGTTTGTCTTGATTGCACAGTCCTGATTGTGCAGGCAAACGAAGCTGGAGCTCCCAGAACATTTGACGCACCCATCCCTTTTCCAATGCAGGTGCTACAGCCTGCCCTTGGTGAACTCAAGCACCTACATAAATCAAAACACATTCACTACATAACCTAAACCACAAACCACGAATGACATTAACGAATTCAAACTCCAAATCCAATTGCAATTTCCTTGCTCACTTACAAGAGTAAAGCTGGTGACAGTGTAGGTACTATTGGCAACAAAAGCCGCAGTAGACCTTGCAGCATATTTATGCCCAGCAAAAGCAACCATATATCCCCCATAATTATCCTGCAAATTCAAAATCACAAACCACAATAAATCGATGGAATTCAAAACAAGCCAACATTAACTTAACTACAATCTGATACTTTCATTACTAAGCTTACAAAACTGAGACCAACATTTTGCAATTATCAATATCAAAATCAACATTAACCCTAAACCCATCAAATCCCCGTAGCGATTCACAAAATTAAAGGATCACCAAAACGAAATGCAACGGTTTAGAGAGAGAGAGAGAGAGAGAGAGAGAGAGAGAGAGAGAACGGACCGGAGCAAAAGAGGAGTTGACGGAGAGGGCGAGAGTCTAGTGTCGTACGGAGACAACTGGGAGGTGGAGTTAGCGCCGTAACGGGAGGCGAAGGCGATCCCGAAGCTGAAGCCGTCGGACCTGGCGACCTTGGTGTCGGAGCACGGGAGTAGATTTAAATCAACATCATCTTTCTGAAAGAAAATCTCAAATAACTCGATGAATTAATAGGAGCAGAGGAGAAGATCTGAGTCGGAGTCGATGGGTATGAGTCGGAGAATATTTGAGTCAGAGTCGGAGTGAGAGAAGAACAAGATGGGTATCACAATATCATCTTTCATTCACAATTTGGGAATTGGGAGCGCACCTATAATTTTTTGGAGACCGCGAAGTTGCCGCTTGAAAATTCACCAAGGAAAAATGTAAAATAGTTGGTCACTAATTGCAAAACGACAACGTTTCCCTACAAGTGTCATTAAACTTGTAGCGGCCAAACATAACCTGGTCACTATCAATCATAGATTTGGTCACTAACATAAAATAATTAGGCGGGAGTTGGAAAAAATTTAGCGCTAACTATTTTAGTGACCCATAATGTTGGTCATTAATTCTATTCTTTTAGTGACCAATTATAAGTTGGTCACTATGATTTGGTCACTAATGTCTATATTTGTTGTAGTGCCTACGCTGGGAGTACCTTAGTTGAAGACACCCAAAGAACTATGGGATGCCCTTAAGGGACGTTTTGGGAACATTCATGACACTTTGCTTCCAGAACTGACCGTTCAATGGAATCAAATCCTCTTGCTTGACTACAAAAGGGTCAATGACTTCAACAAGGACATGTCGCGCCTAAAGGCACGTCTCAATTTCTGTGGAAAGGAACTCACAGAAGATGATATGATCTATAAAACTCTTTCCACTTTTCCTACTTCAGCACATACTAGCGAACCAGTATAGGCTGGAGTATGACAACAAAAGAATCACAACCTTGAATAAGCTGATCAACCTACTGCAAGTGGCCAAGAGGCATAATGAGGTTCTTTTGAATAACAATGTCAGGCCCGTTGGGACAAAGAAAATTTCCGAGGCTAATTATGGCAAGGTCAGAGGTGGAAAGAACCCCAATGCAAAGGGGGTTGGACGTGCTGATTCCTACCCACGTGGAAAGGGACATGGGGGTCGTGGTATGGGCCGTGGAGGCCCTCCCAGTGTATGGTGCAGCGATGGTGGTGCTGGCCCTAGTGGTCATGGAAACAAGGTGCAAAAGGCACCTAAGAATTAACCCTTCTAACAAAAAGGAAAGAGTTGGAAATGAACCATGCTATAGGTGTGGAGTTATTGGGCATTGGTACAAGAACTGCCAAGCAAGTAACAGAGTAGCAGCCATTTACAAGAGGTATAGGGAGTCTAAAGAACAAGAGGCTCACTATATGGAAGAATGAGGCCAGGACCCAGACGTCAACCTCACAATTGCAGACTTCAATGGAAACAAGGAACTTGCTCAATCAATGGATGGTCCAGATTATGACTGATCTGCTTTATTTATTTATTTATTTTATTTTTCAAAGACAGTTGTGAAGGCATAATGCCTCTTTTTTAAAAAAAATTAGACTATTGCTTGGTCTTAAAGTTTGTTTAAATAATGGTTTGATGAATTAGATTTCTGAACAAGACCATGATTTGATTATCATTGGTGATTCGGTGCATATCCTAGAGCCTCACGCGTAATACAACACGGTCATCAAGTTTAGGGCAAATAAATTAAGCTCCAAGTATCCTACCCAAGGGAATAGGGAACCCCACTTAGTTACGGACAACTAAGCACAAATACAAATTATTCAAGCAACAAGTATCTGAAATTGTGATTTTTAATTGTGAAGACTTAAACTAAATTTGAGAACCAAAAATAGAAAATTGCTAAAAATGAAAAACGCAATGCTAAAGTAGTTTGCGAAAAATTCAAGACAAGAGAGTGTTGGGTGCTAGGGAGGTTCTTTCACCCAAATCCTATGTGTCGAAAGCTGTCTAATGTAGATCGGATGCAAAATTCTTGATTAGGCGGTAGTCATATCCAAGGCGGTTCAAGGCTCAAGGACCATATATTTTCAATTACGGTATTATTGTGCCATTTCAAGGGTCACACAAACTCAATTAGAGAGAGCTAGAGCCGGTTCAAGGGTCTCTAAGTCGCCCTAATTGGCATAAAGCTCAAGAATTAGACTACTAAGCCATTCACCCTCACAATCACGCGGCGGGTGTAAATCACCATGCTTATAACACCTACAAAACCAAATTGAGGGTTCTAGCTTAGGAATTAGAGGAGGTCAAGCCTCTAATTTCATCCTAGACATGCTCAAAATACATACCCTAGAGTTGACTAGGCTCCAAGACATGCATTTCAACATAACAAAAATTGATATAAGCATCCATCAAATTAAATTGCATCATGACATTAAAATAGGCATCCTTTACATAAAACTTGGGCTAGGGCATACAACTCTAACCCCCAACAAAAATTCTACTCACTACCCATAAATATATACATCATCAATTCCATCAATTTCATACAAATAAAAGAGGGAAAGGTATAGAAGAGGGAAAACAACCAAGACAAGCTACAAATGCTAAAAAGCATACATAACAAGTCTTGGGATTAGACTTTCTCCCTTTTACCCAAGTGGTGATTAAATCTCTTATGCTTGAAGTGTTTTCCCTTGACTTTTGTGAAATTGATGAGAAGATGAAATTTTGGTAAGGTGGATCTTAGTGAGAATGTGTGGATCTTGGTGCGGAGAAGAAAATTGGAGAGAACGAGATTTTGGTGAGGTGAAGAAATTGGTGAGGAAAGGGAATTTTGGTGAGGTATATTGTGATTCTTGGTGAGAGTCTGGCGTGGTGTGTAGAGGAAGAGAATGGAATGTGATTAATTATGTGTGTGGTCTAGGCGTGAGGGAAAAGAAGAAGAGAGATAAGAGACATGTGGCCAACAATGAGAGGAAGAGAGGGAAGAGAAAAGGAAAAGAAAATGAAAGGAATGGCTGCACGTGGGTGAAAGGAAGAAAGGATCAGCAATGCTGACGTCACCATAACGTCAGCAAACTTCAATTTTTTTTTTCTTTTCTTTTCTTTCTTTCTTTCTTTTTCTTTCTTTCTTTTTCTTTCTTTTCCTCAATTTTTTTCTTCTTTCTTCTCTCTTCTCTCTTCTTAATGTACTTCCACAACATTTTATCGAAGGTGGTTGGATTCCGCTCCCTTAATGGTGTTGACCACGGTTGACCCGCATTGACTATTTCATCCTTTTGTCGGAAACTCCAAATTGCTCCATTTTTGCACAACTTCTTCCTAACTTCACAACTCCGCTTATTTAATACAAGATAAATTAAAATGGATTGATTACATAATAATTGACTTGAGAATTAACTTAATTCTAGTGTTTTAGATACAATTACATGCATAGAAATGCGTGTAATCAGTTGGCTTATTAATAAATTTCAGATTTTATTCTGAAGCATTGAATTTATTTGATTTTGTTTACTACACATATATACATGGTTTGAAATAGCACTATAAAGATGTAAAGCAATACATCTAGAAAAATCAAGAAAAATTATTAGAATGAAAAGATTATTATTCTACCTAAATCAAAATACTCTAAAGAATATGAGATATATTTTTTCGAATTATTTAATAATACCTCCCATTTACTTGTAGGAATGAATCGAGGAGAACTTGAGTGCTTAGTTGATAGTGGGACTACCCACACCATATTAAGGAATATGCAATTATTCATTGAATTAATAGCCTATAATTCCTCTATGACTATGATGATTGGATCATCAGAAGTAAAAAAAAGGGCGATGAACTGCCAAATTTTTGTTGCCTAACGGCACAATGTTTAAAGTCACAGACGCTCTTTATGCACCAAGAGCTAATCAAACCTTGTTAAGTTTCAAAGATATTCGTGCCAACGGTTATCATATAGAAACCCACTGTGAGAATGGAACCGAATACCTTTATATTACCTCTAATAAATGTTGAAGGAAACGCATTTTAGAGAAACTAATGAGTCAATCTAGCGGACTGTACCTCACTACTATTCGGATCATTGAATCTTATGCTGCCACCGCCAATGAAATGTGGGACACTGACTCAAATAGGCTTTGGCATGACTGCCTAGGGCACCATGGTCATGACATAATGATCCGTATTTTAAAGAACTCACAGGGACATCCCTTCTTTCGAGTGAAAAATAAAATGGGACAAAAATCTGCCACATTGTAAGATGGCGGTCCTAGTACTGCTCAAATGCAGCCATTGCCTTCTGAAGTACCAGAAGCACTACCTCTCTCCCATTATGCCTCATTCACTATTTCAAAGGCACATCACTTGTTTTGCAAAGCCTGCTCTTTAGCAAAAACAAGATCAAGATCTTCCTATGCTAAAGATACAAAACAAAACATTCCATTCTTACAAAGGATACAAGGAGATATCTGTGGACCTATCCATTCAGAATGCGGACCATTCAAGTACTTTATGGTTCTTGTGGATGTTTCGACACGCTGGTCACATGTCGCATTATTGTCCACAAGAAATGCTACATTTGCAAAACTCCTGGCACAGATTATACGTTTAAGGACTCACCACCCTGATCACCCTATCAAGTCTATAAGGCTTGATAACGCTGGAGAGTTTACATCAAAAGCATTTGATGATTATTGCATGTCTATTGGGATCGATGTAGAGCATCTTGTACCCCATGTGCATACACAAAATGGTCTCGCAGAAGCCACCATCAAAAGGCTACAGATGGTGGCTAGGGCACTGGTTATGCGCACCAACCTGCCTATGTCTGTCTGGGGTTATGCAATATTGAACACAGCTTTACTTATTCATTTCAAACCCACTGCTAGCCGACCATTTTCTGTGTACCGGTTGGTAATTGGATATGAGCCTGACATTTCACACTTACGCATATTTGGTTGCACTGTATATGTTGCTATTGCGCCCCCACAGCGCACCAAAATGGGTCATCAGAGACGCTTAGGTATTTATGTTGGATACGAGTCTCCAACAATTATCCGCTATTTGGAATCCTTGACAAGTGATCTCTTTACCGCTAGATTTGATGAGACAGTCTTTCCGTTGTTAGGGGGAGATAGAAAAAAGGATTTTCCAGGGAAACGACAGGAATTGTCGTAGTTTGTCCCCACTCTATCTCATTTTGATCCATGCACTTCACAATGTGAAAGTGAAGTGAAAAGAATAATCGATCTTCAGAATATAGCAGATTCAATGCTTGATGCGTTTACTGATATCGCAAAAGTGACGAGACCATATATACCAGCTGTAAATGTGCCTGCAAGGTTAGAAGTCCCTAACAAGGGGCATGACGCCGCAGATAGAGGCGCTGCAACCACACTTAGTGGAGGTGTGGTTGAGGCCGTGGCTCCCTAAAGGAAGAGGGGGAGGCCACTTGGTTCGACTGACACTCACCCAAGGAAGAAGAGGGCTAGTAAAGCATAAATAGATCCACTAATCATCAATGTAGAGAATCCCTCTCATGAGATTGTCTCTGATTATAATTATGTCCATGAATCAATACTGGAGGACGCTCCGATGTTTGAAATGATTCCAGAGAACAAAGAAATCTCAATGGATTATGAGAGTGTGTATGAGTTGATGGAAATATCTCCTTACACATTGGTGATGTATTTGCATACACTATTGCTCAAGAAATCATCGAGCACGATGATATCGAACCACGTTCTGTTGCAGAATGTCAACAAAAAGCAGATTGGCCTAAATAGAAAGAAGCAATCCAGGAAGAACTAGATTCTCTGGCAAAGAGACAGGTATTTGGTCTGGTAGTGCTAACCCCACCAAGTGTAAAACCTGTAGGACATAAATGGGTCTTTGTCAAAAAATGTAATGAGAAGAATGAAGTCCTGAGGTACAAGACTCGCCTTGTGGTGCAAAGTTTCTCACAACGCCCTAGAATTGACTACGAGGAGACATACTCTCCTGTAATGGAAGTTATAACGTTCCGCTACTTAGTTAGCTTGGTAGTTTCTGAAGGACTAGAAGTGCAGCTCATGGATGTGGCTACTACATATCTCTATAGGGATCTTGATTCAGAGATATATATAAAAGTGTCTGATGGCCTTACATTACCCAAGTCAAGTGACTCTAAACCACGGAGTGCATTTGCAATTAGGTTGAAACGCTCACTTTACAGATTGAAACAATCCGGGCAGATGTGTTATACCCGTCTAAGTGACTACTTGATTGGGAAGGAATATAAGAACGATGAATTATGCCCCTGCCTATTCATAAAGAAAACAAGTTCCGGATTTGCAATTGTAACTGAATATGTCGATGATATGAACATAATAGGTACTCTTGATGAAATCAGATAAACCGCAAGTTACTTGAAATCAGAATTTGAGATAAAAGATCTTGAGAAAACTCGATTATGTTTAGGCCTTGAACTAGAACACCGAGTTTGTGGAATACTAATCCACAAGTTTGCGTATGTCCAAAAGATACTCAGGCGATTTAACATCGAAAAAGCGCATCCTGCTACACCGAAACCCCAAATAATGTTTTGGTTGGTTTTTCTGATGTTGGTACCTCTCTGACCCATATAAAGGTCGTTCACAAACTGGTTATGTATTTATCATTGGCAACACTGCGATATCTTGGAGATCAACCAAGCAAAACCCTTGTGGCTACCTCTTCGAACCACTATGAGATCATTGCTCTACATGAGGCGGTTCGTGAGTGTATATGGTTAAGGGCTATCATTACACATATTCGAGGGATTAGTGGTTTGAGTTCTACCACTGAAGAGCCTACTTGCATTTATGAAGATAATGCAACTTGCATTAAACAGATGAAGCTAGGTTATATCAAGGTTGATAATACAAAACACATATCGCCAAAATTTTTCTACAATCAACAATAATAGGCTCTCCTCAAGATTTAAGTGAATCAAGTAAGGTTTGAGGAGAATGTGGCAGATTTGTTAACCAAATCATTGCCTAAGGCCATATTTGAGAAACATGTGAAAAACATAGGAATGTGAAGACTTTCCAAGCTCCCTTGACTGATGTAAGGATCAGGGGGAGGTGTAGACTTCAGGATGGGTCTAACACACACATGTCATCATCAAATGTAATAGGTGCATTGTGCTATTTTCTTTCGACCAAGAAGTATTTTTCCCACAGGATTTTTATTGTTACTTGGCAAAGTTTTTAGTGAGGCAACAATTCATGCACCATTTCATCTTTGACTTGGCACAAGGGGAAGTGTTAAAGGAAAAACACGTTATATGTCTTCGTCAAAGTAACTGATGAAGAGGAAATTATAAAATTAGTGGTTACAGCTCCATCATCCATTATTATCATTATTATAATTGCTATTACCATTGTAATCCTCACCCTATATAAAGGGACTATCTAATGAAATGAGTAGACTAAATTTCCCATTTTACTTTTACAATTTCTGTTTTTTTAGTGAAAAAGGAAAATTTTATATAAATAAGTGTCCACCGGGAACAACGTTCAATTAAAAGTAAATATTTTAGTCAACTTTTGCGTACGCATGCATGCTTATAGACCAATTAGCTAGGTATATCATATTCATATATGCATGTATGGTTCGCAACTTGCACAAAGAGTAGGATTTCTCTTCGACTAGCTAGTTAAGACTGTCGTTTCAAGGCAGAGTGGTATTACCCTGTCTAGAAACATGATGAAATTGATACCTCACGTTGAATCTTAATTAGTTGTTTGAAATTTCTCCCGGGCACCCCACTCTCATCAATTATATATATGACTGGGTACAGTACAGGGAATGTATATTAATGAGAAAATTCAAAGGTTATTTAGGTCCTGAAGACTTGGAGCATATAGCAAGTCTAGAAGGTGCCAGAACAGAGAAAAGGATAAAAGCAGAAAATTCAAAACATACTTTTCAGTCAAGCCCAGCAAATGGGAAAGCCTACAAATTTAAAGATGCTGAAAGGAAAGATTTCATCTCGTGGATCAACGAACTAGTGTTCAAATCTTACAATCCTTATCCTAATTGCTAGCTGGTAAAAAACAACCGTTACAGAAGGATAATTGTGATACACAATTATGGTCTACTGGTGTGGTTCTGAAAATAGCTGATTGGTGTCCTTATCAAAGTCATCGTAATTACTAGGTCTTGGTCGTTCGCTGAAAAATATTAGTGTGATAGTCAGAAATTTTGCTTTAGTACAACTATATATCTAATATCCTCGTACACAGTTTCTCCAAAAAAAAGAAAGAAAAAAGAAATGGCAGTTAAAAACACATTCTGGTTGTCCCTAAAGATCCAATTGCTGCTTCTTCTCTTCTTCTTCTTCTTCTCTGCAACTCCATTGACCTTCAACTTCCCCAGATTTCGCCCTGCCGATACCAGCAATATATCTATGGAGGGCGATGCTTCCCCTGATGGCTCTCTCCGACTCACCAAAAGTGCTATTGGCGAGCAACTAAATGGGAGCGTTGGTAGAGCCACCTTCAAAGAAACCTTCCTCCTTCGACAGAACTCCACCCGAAAACTCGCTGATTTTACATCAAGTTTCGTATTCTCCATTGACTCCGACAACAGCGCCAACTACGGTGATGGGCTGGCCTTCTTCCTAGCACCGCCCGGGTCCTCACTGAACCTCATATTAGGAGCAGGTAGCAGTCTTGGCCTTCCTGTCAACAGTACGCTGGAAAACTCTACCATGTCGAGTACTGAATACCCGTTTGTGGCTGTCGAGTTTGATATCTACCCTAATTATTTGTCAAAATCGATTGATTGGGGTATGGATATAAATTACACTCATGTGGGCATCGACATCAACTCCGTCAAGTCTAACGTTACCGAGGGATGGGATGGTGGTGTCATGGAAGGAAAAGAAAATAATGCCACAGTTAGTTACAACTCCACCTCGAAAAATCTTAGTGTTGCCTTCACTACGATAGATGGTCACGAAGTCCAGGTGATCAAAAGTATTTATTTCGTAGTCGATCTGCTTCAATACTTACCCGATAGGGTCATCGTTGGGTTCTCTGCCTCAACTGGAAGCTCATTTGCTCTGCATAAGATCGTCTCATGGAATTTTTCTTCAACTCCCCTGGATGATGATGCTGCAGTATCGACCACAAGATCCAACAACAATATAGGACTAGTGGCTGGATTGGGGGTTGGTGGATGTTTTACCTTGGTTGGTGTGTTGGCTTTGGTTTGGTTCATCTTTTGCAAGAGAAAGAGAGGAACAGAGGATACGAGTGATGATGATACTAGGGTACTTAATGATTCGATTCCTGAAGAATTCGAAAAGGGGACAGGCCCTAGGAAGTTTTCCTACAATGAATTGGCCCTTGCAACTAATAATTTTGTACAGGAAGCAAAGCTTGGGGAGGGAGGGTTTGGTGGAGTTTACAAAGGGTTCATCAAAGATATGAACTCGTATGTAGCTGTTAAGAAGATATCAAGGGGCTCTAAACAAGGGACGAAGGAGTATGCAGCAGAAGTGAGTATCATTAGTCGGCTGAGGCATCGGAATCTGGTGCAACTCATAGGTTGGTGCCACGAAAAGAAACTCCTACTTGTCTACGAATTCATGCCCAACGGTAGCTTGGATTCTCACTTGTTCAAAGAAAAGAGCCTGTTAACTTGGGAGGTAAGATACAAAATTGCACATGGATTGGCCTCGGGATTGCTGTATCTACACCAAGGATGGGAACAATGTGTGCTGCACAGGGATATCAAATCCAGCAATGTTATGTTGGATTCCAATTTTAACACGAAACTTGGAGATTTTGGGTTAGCCAAGCTTGTAGACCATGGAAAGCTCTCGCAAACAACAATTGTGGCCGGAACCATGGGCTACATGGCTATGGAATATGTTACAACGGGAAAGGCTAGCAAGGAATCAGATGTCTATAGTTTCGGAGTTGTTGCTTTGGAAATAGCTTGTGGGAGAAAACCAATTGATCACAGGTATGAAGGAAAGCAAATCAATATGGTCGAGTGGGTTTGGGAGCTCTATGGAGAAGGGAAAATCGTTGAAGCAGCCGACCCAAAATTGTGCGAGGAATTTGATGAGAAGCAAATGGAGTGCTTAATGATGGTTGGGTTATGGTGTGCTCATCCGGATCACAACTGTAGGCCTTTGATACAACAAGCAATCCAAGTGCTTAACTTCGAAGTTCCATTGCCCAATCTCCCATTGACAATGCCGGTGGCCTTTGCTCTTCCATTATCACTGTCGATGTTGTATAGTGGTGACCCTACTAGAGGTCAAAGTGAGTCTTCAGGATATGGCTCTACCATCAATTCCTCACAGTTAACCTCATCTTCTATCACCCATTCTAATCCATCAGCAGCTTTTTCTAGAGAGAGAGGGTCCTCCTTCTCTCTAGAAATTTTATCAAATCAGCCATCATTTTGAGAGTCTCACCATCACCTCCGTTTCCACCGTCGCTACTTTCACCTCCATCTCCACTCCATCCACCCAGTCTTTTTTTTTACCAGATCTGCCCTTTTCCTTCATTTTCCTCCTCTTTCTCTTCCCTCTATTTCCTTCAAGTTCTCCATCTACCCATCTCTTGCTGCTGCCATCATGAGCTTTGCCATGACCGGAAGGCTCTGCGGCTGATGAAGATGGTGGCTGTTAGAAATTTTATGGTTTCTTTCTTTTATCTGTGGGCTTCGATTTGTAATTTGGCCACAACCATTATGAGTTTTATTTTGTTTATGCTAGGTCTAAATGCCTCAATTGCTGGTTCTATATGCCTCTTGTTTTTAGGGCCTATGTGTCTCTTATTGCTGGAGTCTTTTGTGCTTCTTGTATTTGAATGTACCATTTGGACCATCTAATACATATCTTTCATTGGGAAAATAAAAATCAGCAGCTTTATTGTAAGCGAATTTAGCATTGTGCTTATCTAGTTTGATAAATTAATAAATTTGATAATCTAAATTACACTTCCTTATTCTTTCATGTACATTTGTACTTTATTGTATTGTATTGTGATATATTCCGAAAATTGTTATTGATATGCCTAAAAATCATTTTGTACGTACTTCATATTGGTATTCCTTAAAAGTCATTTTGCTCTTTACAATATTTCTAGATAACAAATTTGCTCTCATCATCAACTTGTTATCATGTTATGGAACACTATTGCTCACTCCCTTATCTCGCCTGACCAAAAAAATTGAAAAAATATTGTATGTAATACTTTCCATGCATCAATTCTCATGTATTATTGAATATGATAAAATTCATATCTCCAAATTGACAGGGTCGTTTTTGAAAGATTTGCTGTAAAATCTTAAAGAAAAGGAAGATGCTCTATACTTATTCTTGATATGTGTTTGTAAATAAATGAATACGTACAGTACAGCTCTGCACCTATTTATACGGCTAAGCTAGTGTACAGAAATCAGAATAGTGAGATGTGGCAGCTATCTGCATTAGAATTGTATTAATCCTTAACAACACTAACTCACTATGCTTTTCTTCTTGTTGCATTGTTTCACCATAATTAGCCAAGAGAATAATCCGTAGAAGGTGAGTACGTGAGTACTAATTCTATAAATAATTCCTTATGTTTTCTTTCCTTTTAAAGAAGAGGTTCAAAAAAAGTTGAGTACTTCAAATGTGATGATTAGAAGCACCATCTTTGGAAAATGCATGACCGTATATCTCTTTAAACACTAATTAACCATAATTCTTTTGATAGAAGTTATAGCTAGCTAGCTTTAAGAAACATATAATATATTGAACTATATGAACATGTTTCGTGGTAATTAATTAACTGTTCAATATATGTGGTGACTTTTTTTGTAATTGGTCAAATTTTAAATTAGATGTTGCATTGTTTAATAATTTTTCATTTTGAAATATGTACGAGCAAGGACTCAAGGAGTACGCAACGGAAGTAACGATCATTAATCGACTCATGTAGAAAAGGGTTATTATCCCAAATGGTACCTGAACTTGTCCTCTATTTTATCGATGATACCTGAACTTCAATTTTGATCACAACTAGTACCTGAACTTTTCGATTTCATTTTAAATGGTACCTAAGGCCACCTTCGATCACTATTCCGGCCAAAAAAACCAAATCTAAAAAGACAAAAAGCAAAAAAACAAGTTCAAGACAAGTCTATTACTAAAAAATCATCACTATATATGTTTGCAACCCTCGAAATCATCAAAAATCATCACTATGAATGTCTCACATGCCGTTTTTAGTCGGAATAGTGATTGGAGGTGGCTCTAGGTACCATTTAAAATGAAATCGAAAAGTTCGGGTACTAGTTGTGATCAAAATTGAAGTTCAGGTACCATCGATAAGATTAAGGTATAGTTCAGGTACCATTTGTGATAATCACAAACTGGTGCAATTTTTCTTTGTATTGAATTGTATGTAAAGCTTTACTAGTCTTGAGCATATGTAGGCAGCGGAAAAGAGTAAAAGACTTGGAACAAAAGTCTTCTGACAGAAGACAACAATAGAAGAAAAGTGTTAGAGAGACTAAATCTTCTCCTGAAATCAAGTCATCTAATTCTTCTCCATTGATTTGTTCATAGGCTGTTTTGATACTGAGCTATAATTGCTTATCAGTTTTTATTCTAGCTGTAAATATAGTTTATTGCCTGCATTGTAACAGCAGCTTACTACTGCTATATATGTGTACAATTGTAAACATCAACTTAAGGAAAATCACTTTCTACATGGTATCCGTAGTTTTGGTTCTTACCTGATCCTTCTCCTCTGTCATCTCGATCCTATGGCTGCCCTCACCCCTTCCTCTGCTCCCTCTCCCAACACCTCCAACTTCATCAAACTCACCGAAACCAACTATTTGGTTTGGCTTCGTCAACTCAAACCGTTCCTCAATGGCAATAATCTCTGGGGCTATATTGATGGCTCCAAATCTGCACCTGCACCCACCATCATGTCCACTCCCTCTGACCCTCAACAAGCCACTCCAATTCCCAACCCTGAATATACGAAATGGTTTCAACAGGATCAGCTCATTGTCAGTATCCTCACTACAACGTTAACTGAAAATATTGCCCAACTCACCATTGGTTTCGAAACTGCCAAAGACATATGGGATTGTCTTGCTCGCCATTTCTCTCAGCGCTCTGTGGCTAGCGCTGCCAATCTTAAATTGCAGCTACTTGATCTTCACAAAGGAACCCAATCCGTTGATGATTATCTTCGCCATGCCAAATCTATTGCTGATTCCTTGTCCTCCATCAACAAACCTGTTCCGGATGAAGACTTGGTACTTGCAACCCTCCATGGCCTTGGTCCTGACTATCTCATGCTTCGTACTGCTCTCACGCAGAAATCTCCTCTCCCTGACTTTACAGAGCTGCGTGCCCGGATTCTTTCCTTTGACGCTTCTCAATCTCGCCCCTCTGATTCCACTCCGGTCACTGCTCTCTATCATCAAAGCCAAGTTTCTTCCCGTCGTGACAATCGCTCCCATACTGGCAGAAATTTTCCCAGAAACGGTCGCTCCAACAGTGGGCGCTCCTACCGTGGTCGTCCATCTCAGATTGCGGCTTCCTTTCCTGCGCAACAGATGCCCGTGCCCTCTCTAGGGCCATTTACATCTCCTGCTTGGGCTGTGCGCCCCTCTCCACCTAATGGGCTTCTCGGCCCAGCTCCAACGTGGTGTCCCAATTGCCATACCAACCAACATGGGCTGCATCAATGTCCCCATCGATTTCCTGGGCCATCTACTACTGCACCTTTTGCAGGAGCCCATTTTGCTGCTGATCCCAATTGGTATCCGGATACGGGTGCTACTCACCACATGACCGCTATGCCTCTCAATCACTCTCAACCATATGGTGGCCCTCATAATGTGTATATGGGTAATGGGGATTCGATGCCCATTTCTCATACTGGTACCCTTCCTTTTTCCTTAGGATCTTCTCAATTCTCTTTATCTGACGTCTTCCGTATTCCCTCCATTCGTAAAAATCTGTTGTCAGTTGCTCGTTTCAGAAAAGACAATCGTGTATTTTTCCTTTTCGCTCCTGATTTTTATCAAATCTATTGCTTACTTACTGGTCGTCTCTTGTTTCAGGGCCCCTATAAAGATGGTCTCTATCCATTAGATCTGTCCAGTGTGTCTCCTACTCCCCATGCTCTTACATCCACTCACTCCACCATCTGGCACAACCGTTTGGGCCACCCTTCGTCGAATGTTTTCGCCCGTATAGGGTCTTCTATTGGTTCTAAATTATCTTTTCGGTCATTTTGTAAAGATTGTGCGTTAAGCAAATCTCATCAGTTACCTTTTCAATCTAATAATGCAACTACAACTACTCTATTTCACATAATTCATAGTGATGTTTGGTCTTCTTCTATTTCTTCAGTCAGTGGTTTTAAGTATTATGTACTCTTTACTGATGAATTTTCTCGGTATACTTGGATTTATCCCATGCATCGCAAAAATGAGGTTCTTACTCATTTTCAAACCTTTGTTGCTATGATCCAAAATCTGTTCCTCCATTCCATCAAATTTCTACAAAGCGATAATGGTACCGAATATGTCAGTTATGCTTTCTCTAACTATTGTAACTCCTTGGGAATCCAACAAAGGTTTTCTTGTCCTCATACTCCACAACAAAATGGCCTTGCCGAGCGTAAACACCGCCACATTGCCACCATGGCTCGTGCTCTTCTTCTTACTTCGGGTACTCCACATAATCTTTGGGTTGAGGCTGTCTTAACATCGGTTTATCTTATTAATCTTCTTCCTACACCTGTCCTTGATTGGGATACACCTCATCGACGTCTCTATGGTACTCCGCCTTCTTATTCTTCTCTTCGGGTCTTTGGTTGTTCATGTTTCCCTCATCTTGGTCCTTATGTCTCGGATAAGCTCTCTAGTCGTAGTCTTGAGTGTGTTTTCTTAGGCTACAGCCCTAAACATAAAGGCTATCGGTGTCTGGATCCGAAATCTGGTCGTGTCTACGTCTCTAGGCATGTTTTATTTGATGAAACCAGTTTTCCTTACAGAAAATTGCAGGACCCATCCGTTCAAGTGTCAAAGGCTTTGGAGTTAACTCAATTAACCGGCCCTGTTCTCATCCACGATGCCCACTTGCCCAGCGGCCCAAACGCTCGGCCAACCTCGTCTGTTCAACATCAATCCACGAATTCACTTGCGTCAGACTTGGTCGCGCCTCCTCCATCTAATCCTCCGTTATCTCCACCGGTAATCACATATCACCGCCGACCCAGGCCTCCCTCCGCTGTTCCTGCTCCGTCGCCGCCTTCCTCCTCTGTTCCTGCTCCGTCGCTGCCTCCCTCCGCTGTTCCTGCTGCTCATGGCATCACCGGTCCTCCCATCAACACCACCACTACATCGTCGGCCACTGTTGCTCCTGATCGGCTTCCCACCGACGGCCCTGCCCTCCGGTCCAGTTCTCCCCCTCCGGCTACCATTTCTCCTCCGAGACACCAAATGGTCACGCGCCTCCAAGATGGTACTCAAAAACCCAGAATCCCAAGTGATGGCACAGTGCGGTATCCCATTCCTCGAGCTCTCCTCACCATGGTTGACTCGGTTGAACCTACTTGTTACTCTCAAGCTTCAAAAAAGGCTGAATGGCGTGCTGCTATGGTTGACGAAATCAATGCTTTGATGAAGAACAACACATGGTCTTTGGTTCCCTCTTCTCCCACACAGAACACTGTTGGCTGCAAATGGGTTTTCAAAGTCAAGCGGAATCCGGATGGCTCCGTCGAACGCTTCAAAGCTCGTCTTGTGGCCAAAGGTTTTCACCAACAACAAGGTATTGATTTCCATGAAACCTTCAGTCCTGTTATCAAACCTGCTACAATACGTACTGTTATTAGTCTTGCTGTGTCTCGTGGTTGGTCTCTTCGTCAATTAGATGTCAAGAATGCTTTTCTCCATGGTTTTCTTACGGAGGATGTCTACATGACTCAACCTCCTGGTTTCATTGATCAGTCTCACCCCACTCATGTCTGTAAACTCAACAAATCCCTCTATGGCCTTAAGCAGGCTCCTCGGGCGTGGTTTCAGAGAATGACATCTTTTCTGTTGTCTATTGGGTTTACCCAAAGTTTGGCAGACTCATCCTTATTCATTTTTGCTCATGGTCCGCACACTATTTATTTTTTGTTGTATGTGGATGACATTGTGGTCACGAGTAGCCATGATCGCCTTCTTCAAAGCTTCATTGATGCTCTTTCCCGTGGTTTTGACATTAAAGATTTAGGGCCACTCCACTACTTTCTTGGTCTGCAGGTTCACACCTCCTCTCATGGCCTTCACCTTAATCAAGTCAAATATGCTCATGATCTCCTTTCTAAACATGATATGTTGCTTACCAAGCCCATGAGTACCCCTATGTCTACCAAGGATTCTCTCACTGCCACTGATGGTGCGTTACTTGATAATCCCACTGAATTCCGGACACTCGTCGGTGCTTTACAATACCTCACGATTACACGTCCGGATATTGCTTTTGCGGTCAACTCGGTTTCTCAGTTTATGAGTCAACCTCGTCTTCCTCATCTTGTTGCCGTGAAGCGCATTCTTCGCTATGTCAAAGGCACACTTGGTCATGGTTTATCCTTTGCTCCTCAACATCAGCCAGTGCACCTCTTCGCCTACTCTGATGCGGATTGGGCGGGCTGTCCCGACTCCCGCTGGTCCACGTCAGGTTATCTTGTGTATCTTGGTTCGAATTTGATCTCTTGGTGCTCCAAGAAGCAGCCCACGATTGCCCGCTCGAGTGCCGAGTCGGAATATCGTTCCCTTGCTCATGCCTGTGCTGAAACTACTTGGTTGGGTTATCTGCTCTTTGAACTTGGCGCTCGCATTCAGTTTCCCATCTTATTGCATTGTGATAATCTTAGTGCTACCTACATGGCGTCCAATCCTGTATTCCATGCTCGAACTAAGCATATCGAGCTTGATTATCATTATGTCCGCGAAAAAGTTGCTCTTGGTAGTCATCGGGTCTGCTTCATTCCCTCTGTTGATCAGCCAGCTGATCTACTCACTAAACCACTTCACAAGTCACGTCATCTTCTCCTTTCAAGCAAACTTGTTCGTCCGGAGCCGCCAAGTTTGAGGGGGGTGTTAGAGAGACTAAATCTTCTCCTGAAATCAAGTCATCTAATTCTTCTCCATTGATTTGTTCATAGGCTGTTTTGATACTGAGCTATAATTGCTTATCAGTTTTTATTCTAGCTGTAAATATAGTTTATTGCCTGCATTGTAACAGCAGCTTACTACTGCTATATATGTGTACAATTGGAAACATCAACTTAAGGAAAATCACTTTCTACAAAAAGAATGGTCCTAACAGTAGACTGTATGCTTCATCATGAATAGACTTGATTCATGTTGATTCATGAATTAGACTTTAATGCACCATGCTGACTTTACAACAATAGAGGACCCCACACCACATGCAGACGACGTAAACAACAAGTAAGAAGAAGACCATATTCTTCAATAACTCAGGCATCGAAATCTAGTGCAACTCCTTGGCTGGTGCCACCAAAATGAACCAACTCCTACTTGTTTACGAGTTCATGCCCAACTGCAGTTTAGATTGGCACTAGAAAGTATACCAGCGCTTTGCTGCAGGAATAAGTTGTTTAAAAGAGCTCGAGCCCCATCCAGGGTGGGAATGGGGTGGGTTTTTTTTTTTTTTTTTTTTTTTTAAAGTTGTTTAAAAGAGGAATTGCTTTTGTAGATGATAATATGGTTGATCTTATAACATAGCAGAATGTTTATGTAAACTAATGAAGAAATTTACAAATTTGATTTGGTTTGAATTTATTGATTCTGGCGGAGAAATTCGAGTAACATTTTTTAATTGAAGAAACAGCAGGGCTGTGGGAACCCTTCTTCAATCCGGACTTTGCAACAGAGTAGTAAAGGCAGTCAAAGAAGAATTTTCAAAGAAGAAACGGACATTGTGTCTTTGGGCTATGGCAGCTGGATTCTTGGATCAAAGAGAGAAGGAGCCAAGGCAGTCACATTCAAGTATTAAACTACCCTGCTTTGGTGAATTGAAATTGTAAGGGAGATACAGGGTGCACTACATCAAAATTGGTCTTTTACGGCCCACCATGTGCGCCGTAAAAGCCTATTTACAGCACACAAAAACAGGCTGTAAAGACTCGAGTGTGCAAAAATGCGTCATAAAAGAACAATTAACACTCCGTAAAAGTGGTTCCACAAATGTCATTTAAGTCATTTACGGCCCACATTGCACGCCTTAAAAGACCTCCTATTAAAGGCGTACACATAGCATGCCGTAAAAGAGTGGTTCAACTCCTAGTTAAGGCGCACATAGGCCTGGCATTTAAACCCGTAGCCCGCAAACTCGCACTATACCCGCACGCTAAAAACCCGCACAAACCCGCCCGTTTATTAATCCGAGCTAAAAAAAGCCCACACGCAAATTAACGGGTTTTGCGGGCTAAACCCGTTGGAACCCGTTAACTCAAAATCCTTCCCAAAAACCTATTTCCCATACGAATTCCCCAATTTTTTTTTTCAACCAGGGCATTTTTATAATTTTCTTTTTCCCCAAGAGGATCCGACAGTTGAATCTTCGTATAATTGTGAAAAGACGATTCAAAAGGAGATCTGTGAGGATTTGACCGTTGGATCGTCGTATAATTTTGTGAGGATGATTCTAAAGGAGATCTGGGACGATCCAACCGTTGGATCTTCGTATAATTGTACAAAGATGATTCAAAAGGCGATCCGTGAGGATCCGACCGTTGGATCGTAATATAATTTTGTGAGGATGATTCTAAGGGCGATCCGGGACGATCCAACCGTTGGATCTTCGTATAATTTTGAGATGATGAACCTAAGGGCGATCCGTGAGGATCTGACCGTTGGATCATCGTATAAATCGGTAAAGATGATCATCTAGGTGATCAGTGAGGATCTGACCGTTGGATCGTTGTAAAATTTTGAGAGGATGAACCTAAGGGCAATCCGTGAGGATCTGACCGTTGGATCATCGTATAAATCGGTAAAGATGATCATTTAGGTGATCCGTGAGGATCTGACCGTTGGATAGTGGTATAATTTTGAGAGGATGAAACAAAGGGCGATTCGTAAGGATCTGACCGTTGGATCATCGTATAAATCTGTAAAGATGATCTTCTAGGTGATCCAACCGTTGGATCTTCGTATAATTTTGAGAGGATGAACGTAAGGGCGATCCGTGAGGATCCGAAAGTTGGATCATCGTATAAATCGGTAAAGATGATCCTCTAGGTGATCTGTGAGGGTCCGACCGTTGGATCGTCGTATAATTGTGATTTGTGAATTATTTTTTGTCAAAAAAGGAAGAGAAAATATTTCAAACAGTACCCGAACTTAGACCGACTCCTAACTTCAGTACCCGACTATGCAAAACTATCACTTTGTTACCCCAAGTTTGAAGCTCGACCCAAGAATGGTACACGCCATCCATTACAGCGTTAAGTCTTTGCTACGTGACAAACCATGAGGGCCCTCAAAATATGCCACGTGGTTAGCTAGTTAACGCCGTGATGGATGACGTGTACCATTCTTGGGTCGAACTTCAAACTTGGGGTACCAAAGTGATAGTTTTGCATAGTCGGGTACTGAAGTTAAGAATGAGCCTTAGTTCGGGTACTGTTTGTAACATTTTCCCAAAGAGGAAAGGAAAAAAAAATCTAAAAAGATAGAAAAAAAAAATTTCAAAATAGAAAACCAAAAAAGTTCATATAGAGAAAATGACAAATGAAGGGTTATATACATAAGTCTTAATTGGTTTTAATTGCTTTGATAAAAAGTTGAAAAGAAAAAAAAAATGTTTACGAGTTTTAACGGGTTCCAACAGAAAACCCGCAAACCCACCTGGTTTGACCCGCGAAACCCGTTAGGCTAACGGGTTCTTACTGGGTCAACCCGTTAAGAACCCGGTCCGTTAAGAACCCACATCGTACCCGCACGTTGCCAGGCCTAGGCGCACAATACGTGCCATAAATGAGGTCTATTCCAAAAAAAAAAAAAACCAAAAAAAAATCTTTTTTGCTCAAATGTCATACTCATATTACCCTCATTATAATTTATTTCATTTACAAAGTAACAATTGAAAATGTATTAGTAGAACTCATTACATCAATCAATTAAACCCAAATCCCTAAACCCTAAACATATTTGAAGTTACCTAAATACAAAAGAAGAATTTAAGGTAGTTCTTAACCACACCATTGAAGACATTCAAGTAGAGAGGTGAAGTAAAGCTGGCAACAAGTGCATCCTGTAAAGAAAACATGGTGAACAAGAAAATCAGGTTCCCTTTAGTTTTCCACAACAAAAATGATCAAGGTAATGGTACCAACGATAAAAACCAAGGCCATACAACAGAAATCCATTGTTAAGCTTGTAAATGAGTAACCAAAATGTAGTGCAAGTTTAGATTTACCCTTCTTCAATCATGTGGACCTATTGAAGCTTACAGTCAATCACTGCTCCAAGTGCTCCTGATAATAGGCATCTCCCATTGTCAACAACATGAAAAATTTCAAACTCAGAGTTTGTAATAAGAAAAACATCTAATTATTGTCAGATTGGAAATGATTAAGTACTGGATTATCCCAAGATCTGAAATTTGGACATCAATCTAAGTCTGATCCCACATAGGCAAAAGGTAAAGCAGCCAACATGCTAAAAATAAAAATGACCATCAGGCAAGTTCAATTCTAACCCCACACAGATAACTTTGTCATGACATTTTTTCAGTCCCTATATTTAACAGAGAGCCCAGGCAAATAAGAAAACATAACCAACAACATCAAGTTTTGGATCATCTGGAAGTGAAGCAAATACACGAGTAAATAACTTTGTCATGACATTTTTCCAGTCCCTATATTCAACAAAGAGCCTGGCAAAGAAGAAAACATAAAACAACCAACATCAATCAGAGATATCAAGTATTAGCAAAATCCTTTAGATGATCAAACAATATGTTGTGTGCATTCTTATCCAAAAGGACAATGATATGGTGAATGTGGACAGATCATAAACTAAATAAGTGTGTACCACAAAAATGAGTTTCTAATACAGTTAACAACCTCCCCATAAATGAGGATCCGTGTAGCAGGCTTACCTAGGATATTTTGGTCTTCCTTAAAGTTGGTAGGAAACGCTGCAAGCATCTGTCGGCATTCTTCCTGTAATTCCTTTATCGCTCGTCTTTCCATGCTTGAATTGGAGGCACATCCCCCATCTGACCAAATAGGCAATGCTCTTGCTGCTGCAATGACAGCTCTATCAACAAAAGTACCTCCTCCACTAGATAGGTGACCTGCTACAAAGTTTTATACTGGTATATCAAACTATGGAGACACTTGATTTAATTAAGTACAAATCAATATAGAATAAAAGCACTAAAAGAATCTGAATGACTCGTACTGTTATGATAATATTTTTCGCGAAGTCCTGAAATCTTGAATATTGACAAGGAATCCAAATGAATACCTGCATTTCCAGATAATTGATTACATCCCATGGATTCTACAATCTACAAGCCAGATAAAAGTAACAAATTTAGAATGGTGCAAATAACACCACAATGCTCCTATTACTGAACCAATATAGCCAATGACAAATTACCACAGATGAAGAAAAGCAATATCTTTGCATTAAAATGTTGTTACGTTGTCCGCTCATGTAATTGATAGTCATATGTGAATACTCATCAAATTAGTAGCAGATCATCTTCATATAGGTGCAACATTAAAATGATATAACCAAGGACGGATTTTGTGGCATGAACTTGGCATTTAATATACAGGAGGTAACAGATAAATTGCAGCGAGGGAAATGTGTAATAGCATCACATCTCTACATATTTCCCATTTTATCATATTTTAACATTTAAACTTTAACAATTCAGTTGTATTCTTAGTAGTACATCCTGGACTAGGTGGAATTTTCACTTAGCAAGGAATATAGTACTCTAATTAATTTAAACACAAGGACCTTCATTTGAACACTACTCACACGGGAAACCATATTCAACTGTTTTCTCTAAAGCTTGTACATGCTATCACATTATGCAAACACTTGCCATCGAAATACAGTGGCAACAACAAGAATAAGCAACATATGACATCAAAGTAACCTGATTTTTGATAACGGTGCTTCTGAACACATCAAGACCTTGGCACAGGTTCTCATTCCATTGCTCAAACTCATGATTGCTATAAAAAGCAATCTCTGCTACTGATAACCTGGTTCACCAAAAACTCCTTGAATCAGAAAGAGAATAAGCTCTTCAGAAAACAGAATTTCAATAAAATGCAGACAAAATCTTTGAATCTGATACTAATCCAATTGATTTTTCTATGAGTAAAAATCAAATCGGATAGAATAATCATCAAACTCAGTTCTTAACAATTGACCCAATTGAAAGATAAACATGAACAGATCTATAGAGATTTACAAAGAAAAACACACTGTTCAATCAGAAACGCAACCGACCAAGCAAGTCTCATATAAATTGAAAGCAATATTTACTAATATAAACCAAAATCAGCGATTCCATAAGCAAGAATGAAGGAACGAAGGCAAAAGAATGTAGAAAAACATACCAAAAAAGGGTAATATTCGAAGCTAGAGAAACCCTAGAAATCGAGGAACTGAATGTCGTGGCAAGGGTATGTCCATTCCGGCCGAATCCAAGTAGGCGACCTTGGTGATGGACTCGCCCTTCCCGTGCTACCTTATTAAACAGCCAAAAGCGAAATCAGATTTTCTTGATTCACCTCATGCGGTTCATCCTCGGGTCTGAAAGAAACCCCAATTTATTTTCAGGGAGATGAGACAGAGGTATTCACCCACCTTGAATGATTGGATTAGTTTGAGCAAGGATTAAGAGAAGAAGGGTGAGAGAGAACAGAGAGGAGGAGAGAGCTGATAGCATCTGGGACTAGGGTCAGGCATTTGTTTTGTGACTTTGCAACGTGAAATTCTTTAGTAAGAGAACGGGTGGGAAATTAGAATTTTGCCAAAAAGAATAAGCGGGATCTCAAAATCGGTACCCTTATTTACAGCGCTCATAAGCCCACCATAAATGTAAAGTAACATTTAGGGCATGCAATAAAAGCATGCAGTGAAAGACCAATAAGAGAAGTCTTTTACGGCGTGATATTTTCTTTTACGGCGCACATAAATAGTACGCCTTGAAAGACCAATACGGACACCTTATTTATGGCACGCATTCATAGCTTGCCGTAAAAGACCAACTAGGGAAGTCATTTACGGCACGCTTTCAGCGCACGCCGCAAATTTTAGGCAGTAAAAGCCCAGATTTGTTGTAATGGTGCTTCCTCAGATTTTTGCAAGTTAATACAGGCCAAAACAAAAGCCGATGCAAGATATTGACAGTCCTCCACCTGACGATCAGGAAAAAGAAAATCCAGAATATAAAGACTACACATATGCCGGTTCTTGATATATCATCGAAATTTTATAAACTAAAAAATTAATGATTAATTAAGGAAAATTTACCATCTCAGTCTTTCAAACTTAGAAGGGTAGTGAGCAGTGGCGGAACTAGAGAGTTCCATTTGGAGGGGCCGAACAATTATGAAAAATGTTATGGGGGGGCCAATCTTATAGTATTTGTCTAAATCATATTAAATCTATACACCAATTACATGTGTCCATGTGTGCACTTGAAAAGTTTGGGGGGGCCAGGGCCACCACCGGCCCCTTAATAGTTCCGCCACTGGTAGTGAGATAATAGAACCTGCAATGAAGATAAAGTTGGAAGGTGAATCAGAAGATTGAGGAATGAAATTAAGGACGAAGAAACATAGATCGATTCATCCAAACATAAATCATAGAAGCCCTTGAATTACCCCTTCAATGATGTGGACACGTTGCTGCCAATCCAAAAGATTGCATCTACTTGGATCAATATGAAGGTAGATTACCAACCTTGATCAATTAGTCACGTACACAATGTTGAGCAGAGTGGTTCACACACATCAGATTGATAAAATGAGTAGCAGGCTTCTTTCAAGCTTATATGAGTGTCGCTTCGCCTTTGGACCACATATGGAAGTGCTGATTATGCCTCTTTTTAAGCTATAGTTAAATGTGATTCAAAATTTCAAAGCAATGGAGAATGTAGATACCAAAGAGGTAGTAATCCAAGCTTTTGTTTGGCGTGTACTCATATATCAGCATCTTTTCTTCCCTCTAACCAGATTCACATGGTGCTGTATTGCAATAAGTGTAACCTCATTTTGAAACTCTTCAAGGCCTTGGTTTGAAGGTTTTGGAAGTCTTTTCAATGCTATTTGCTGACCCTTCCTTAATGTACCCTAGAAAAACACATCAATTATTAGCATATTCCTACAAAGCACCAACTTTTCGACAGTGATATGAAGTAAAGATTCTGCATTGCATTTCAAAATTTATATACTGATAGTCATTGATGCTACCTGGTATACTAACGTAAAAAATAACAATGAGGCTTTTACCTAAAACTTTACTTAGCTTTGGCAGACAGGAGATAAAGTGATTGTTTGCTTCTCTGTTGCTGCTAAGTAATTTGCACTGTTCAAATAGAGCTGAGGCTGCATATAAATAAATGAAAAGAAGTAAGAAAAGAATATCGTATAAGCAAAATGTATCTGGATTAAATCCCCCTCACTATTGTTCTTTAGATTTGAATAGGTATAGTCAATTTAGACATATCCAGCATCAACAAAACCCTTAACAAATCAAAACCTTAATCTGTTCAAAAGCAACAGAAACAGAAAACAAAATCAAAGCCAAATTGATCAACTTGCATTGTGATTTGTGCAGAATAGTACTATAATTCAGGCCCTGTATGTGAAACCAAAACCTCATACCAAGTGAGATTTTGCAGTGCAAACCAAGTATTTATGATCACTGATGCTAATTCATTAATTATGGTCGACCATTTCCTCGCTTCTTATGCTTACATAACAATTTAGTTTTCATCTAGATGCAAGGGAATAATTACATGGAACATAAGATCATCTAAATTATGCCTTCACAAATAAATGGTTCAAGTGACAAAGAAAATATGTATCTTCACAAAATGACCACAGAATAGACATAAAACATGGATATTGCTTAGAGCTGGAACTTAACCCCATTTCATGAATCTACCCAACTATCTAAAACAATGCAGTATTTGCTCCAGAAAGTCCAATTTAGAAAATAAGAAGTGAACGAATTAACTGTGGTATCATCATGTTTTAAAGCACTACTCAACTAATATTTCTGTAAAGGGTGATTACTATAGTTATAGCTGGTCATCTCAAAAAAAAAAAAATATAGTTATAGCTGGAATTCATTTTCAGTTTTTTTTTTTTGAGAATGGAATTCATTTTCAGTTTGAGCTGTCTAAGAATAGAAATAGCAAAGTAATTTCAGCATTCCACCATTATAGCGATATAGTAGTCACACTTGAATGAGGTTAAAAAATTGAGTGGTGAAAAGTTAAACAAAATAAACAAATCAAAACTAAAAATAACACATTACAGTTTCTCTTTTGTGCAGTGATACTTGGCTATAATAGTGTATGTAAAACAACAAAAGTTAGTGATATCAAGATTGTTCAAAAATCTATTAAAGAGAGAGAAGTCAAAATACATAATAAATTTTAGAAAAGTATCGATGTTAATTGTTAAGTGCACAAATGAAAATTTTTACTTAAAACTTCAATCACCTTTCACACACAGAAGACCAAATTATCGTTCACTTCTCTATTGTTACCGACTGATTTTGGTTTTTGAGATAGAAGTGAAGCTGCACAAAGTAGTTTTCAAATGAGGTTCATCTATTACAAAATATGGATAAATACAATTGTTACCATTTGTTAATTACCAAAAGGATATGAAGTAGAAAACTGTATATGCTTTTTGAAATATCCTAACTAACCATAAAGCAAAGAGTCCTGGAATCCAAAATGCAGTTATGGCAAGAATGCAGCTCTTTTTTCTGCCCCTTAGTTTGAGAAAATATTGCATTTTGAGGCAAAAAGGCATTCAAACAATAAACTCTGTCCAGCCATCTCACAGGCTCTACGTGATATCAATAAATTTCAAATGAAGTATATTTGTGGATTCTATTCAATGATAGTATTCATCAAAGCTAAACAAAAAAAGAGGAGGGAAATGAATGAAGAAAATGTAAGCTTAACCCATTAACCCTTTAATAAATAGGTCGTGTCATGTTGGACAAAATGAACCATTTCAGGGTTAACACTGCGACCCATTTAACTAAAAAAATTCATAAATTGATTAAATTCACTAAAAACTCCATAAGACGAAGAATATAAATAAATATATATAATTCATAAATAATTAAATCCAACAATGATGAAGCAAAATATTTTAAATTGTCCAATCCTAGGAGCCTTGTGTCGCCCAAACGTGGTGCTCCTCTCGTTGCCTCATTAACAACCTTGCCGAATAACAAAAATCCAGTGGGACAAAAATAACCTCGGTCGAAGGGGAAAAAGGGCACAACACACCCTTCACATTTCGAGACCATTCATGTAGACATCTCCCCTTGATGTCTACATCTCCCCCTGATGACTACGGTCATGGGAGTTCGGATGACTTCCGCAAACGATGCTACCAACATGTTTCTCGAAAGTGGAATTTAGGCAATGACTTAGTGAGCAAGTCTGCCACACTGTCCTCGGATCAAACCTAGTTCACTTTGATGTTGAGAAGAGTCTGTTGTTGCTGATTATCCTTTGGTGTTGTCTCTTTTGATGTAGTCTTGCTTCATTTTTTCAAAACAAGTAGCATTATCCTAAATGCTCGTAGGCTCATCTGTGGCAGACTTTAAACCACAATTGTTCAAACATGCATAATTATGGATCCCATCCATAGACATTCACGAACCACATCATGAAGAGCAATAATCTCTGCATTGTTCGAAGATATAGCAACTAGGGTCTATTCTGTAGACCTCCAAGATATCACGATCTTTACCCATGGTGAACACTTAACCAGTTTGGGAATGACCTTTGTGTGGGTCAGAGAGATACCCAATATCAGTAAAACCTTCCAAAACACATGTTGTTTTGGGATGGGGATAGAGGACGCGGGCCAGTGTTGGCGGCGTTCCTGGTGTGTGATGGGTCTGAATCCATCATCTCTCTGTAGGGATAGAACAAGCCCATATCAATCGTAAATCTTAAGTACCGAAAGATATCTTTTACACCAATATAATGGCTTCGCGTTGGCGCAAAGCTATATCTAGCTAACAAGTTCACAACATATGAGATGTCTGGTCTTGTGCATTGAGCTAAGTACAATAATGTGCCTATTATACTTAAGTAAGGCACTCCTGCCTCTAGCACATCTTCGTCATCATCCTTTGGACGGAGATGATCCTTTTCAGGATCAAGACTACGGACGATCATGGGGTGCTTGAAGGCTTGACCTTGTCAAAATGCCTAAGCATCTATCAACACGATGCTAAAGTTCCAAACTGAGACATAATCGTTTTATCCCAAAATCCTTCATCTCAAACTCAGATTTCAAGTGTTCAGCGGTTTCCCTTAACTCTTTAAAGGCTTCCAATGAAGATCATGTCCAACATGAACCGCGATAGAATCTGAAACTTGTTATGGAAACGCTTGGGCATATCCCTTCCCAATCAAGTAGTCACTTTAGTGAGCGTTTCAACCTCTTTGTAAACGCGCTCCATGCTCTAGAGCCACTTGACTTGGGTAAATAAAGTTCACCATGAACCTTCATGTATATTCCGTATCTAGATCCCCATATAGATACGTAGTGACCACATTTGTAAGCTGCATGTTCAGTTATTCAGAAACTACCAAACTGACAGGGTAGTGGAGTGCAATGACATCCATTACGAGAAAGTATGTCTTATCGTAGTCGATTCCATGGCGTTTTGTGAGAAGCCTTGCACCATCTCTTTTTCTCATCATGCTTTCTAATGAAGACCCATTAGTCAATAGGTTTTATGTCAGAAGGTGTAGACATCACTGGCTCAAAAACCTTCCTCTTCGTTAGAGAATCCAACTTAACCTGGATCGCATCTTTCCATTTAGGCCAAATCTCTCTACGTTGGCATTCATTCATCAACGGAGCGTGGTTTGATATCAAATGACTCAACAAACTCATGCGCAACAAAATGCGCAACTACATCATCAATTATGATGGAGTTTCTATCCCACGTCTTATGTACACTAGTGTAATTTTCATAGAGCTCTATATTCTCAGGAATAGGTTCTAACGTTGAGGCGTCCCCCAACGATAACCATAACCCAGAAGATTCTTATGGGACGGATTTTGAGTCTTGATGATCAAAGGATTGGAATGTTCCAAAGTATCCTTCGAACCCACGCATCCTAGCTGGGGCCATGGCCTATAACGCCAGAGTGCCACTCTCTTTGGCGTTGGAGCCATGCCTACCTCCATGTAGGGTGGCGCTATGTCCTCTCGTAGGGACGTCCTTCCTTGCAGGCATGTTTGCAGCATATTTGTGTGATCTCATCACTTTAACAGGGATCGAGATGAGACATAGTGGAGACAGGCCACGACAATTCCTGTCGTTCCTGCTGAACATCGGTGTTCTTATCTCCCCCTAATGAAAGGAAGACTGTCTCATCAAAGTGACAACCCGCAAATCTAGCGGTAATGAGATCGCCTTACAAGGGCATTAAGTGGTGGACGATTGTCGGAGTCTCAAATCCAACATAGTTGCCCATTCGTCTGTAAGGACCTATCATAGTGCGTCATGGCAGCGCAATTGGCACTTAAATGGCTCACTCAAATGTGCGTAAATACGATACTTGTACCCAGTCACTAGCTGTAACGCAGAGGTAGATTGAGTGGCACTAGGTCGTAGACTAATTAGCATAGCTGCATGCGATATTGCATCACCCCAAGCGGATATAAAGAGTTTGGTGCGTGTAAATACCTCTACTAGCAAGCTAGTTTTGCTACTTCATCAAGCATAAGTAACCCTCTCTTAGCGGGCCCACGAGCCATGGTGGGACCCAAACGCTACTTGCATCTCGTAGCCCTATGTTCAAGCTATGCTATGGTATCCGAAAGTGGCAAATACGTCGCCGGGAAGCCACCTTCCCGGTCTTGCCAACATGCCCTCACAACTAGGCTTTTTAGACTAGAAATGGTGGTTACTTGTCCCACATCGAAAACCATGTAAAGGAGATGGCCTCCTTCACCTATAAAAGGAATGCCTCCTCCCACAACTCAACACACTCCATTACACACTTTGTAATCACAAACACACATACTACAACATTCAAGTGGATGTAGTTTCCCGCTAAGGCAGGAAACGAACCATTATACTTCTTGTGTCTTCTCTCTCTCTCTCTCTCTCTCTACTTATCATTAATTAGATCCCCACGGATCCAAACATTAACATTGGCGTCATCTGTGGGAAGCCAACACAAAGGTTTCGTCACATACCATGAACTTCAGTAAACATCGAATTAGGGCTGGTCAACTCCGGTCAAAGCCATTCAAGACCGCCCAACTCAGGTCAACACCCATAAGGTTGGTCAACATCTGGTCAACTCCAGTCAACGCCCAATAATGGTCAACGACCATCTCAAAAAAAAAAAAAATTGGGTGCAAATCTTCTCTGGACAACCAGAGATTTGCTTTGGACACTCTACGCTCCTTTCCCATATACACCCAGCCTACATCTTCAGCGGCACCGCCGATCTCGGTCAGCGGTAGTACCAGCCTCGTCAGCGTCAGCACCAGGCTTCAATGGCTTCAATTGTCCCGATAGCTCATGACGGTCTTGAGCTCCCGCTCAACCCATGACGAGTCCTGTCAGTGTCAACAACAAACGATCAACAGCTTCCGCCAAAGGTTCATCTACCAAGAACCATCTTCTCCACTAGCACACAGCGCCTATCGCCTAGAGGGGCCAGCGGCGCGAACATCCGCCGATAGCTAGGCAAAGCTTCCGCCAAACAAAGCCTCCGCCAGAAGCTATCTCAGGCAGCAAGTGTTACGATGGTCCGTCAAGAATCAATCATTTTTTCCATCAAAGATCGATCCACCAAGCGCGGTTGCGTCTAGCACTCGAGCTACTCATCAACCTATCTCCGCTAAGCGACCTCCGCTGGCCATCACCTCCGCTAGCAAGCCAAGCCTCCGCCAAGCATCTGCTAGCAGGACGAGCCTTCGCTGAGCACCGAGCCTCCTCTGAGCACGAAGCCTCCGCTGAACTCTAAGCCTCTGCTAGCTGTCATTTGTCATCAATAAACTCCACCAAGAGCACTGCTGGTCAAAGCTCCGCTTAGCTGGACAGGGCCACCGCCGGCAAAACCTCCGCCGGCCTCAAACCGCTGGACAAAGCTCCACTACGAGCCACCGCCGACCAAAGCTACCACAGCTAGCATCCTCCGCTAGCCTCCACCAAAGGCCAAGGCTCTGCTGAGTAGCCCTCCGCCAGCAAGCGACGCCAAATAAACTTGCAACTTCACCACCATTGCTAGCGGATTGCGATCATCTACGCTAGGCACCCATGTTCAACCCCTGAGGCCTCTCCGCACCCTCAGTCTATACCCAGAGTGTGAATCACGAAAAGCTAAGTCCTTTTCTCTATGCAGTTTTTCTTACCTTTCGACTTGCTATGCATTCATACTTCACGCTGGTATTCGCATGTGTCGCTCAACAGTCTACAATTATATTTGCATGCGCACACGTACACTTAATTTGTTTTGAGTCCATGTGTCCGCTGAACAAATTGTTTGACACGTGCATATAATCCTATGCTAGATGCCTCAGCTTTATTCTAGTACGTACTGCATTCGTACAGCCATACACGTTGTTCATAATTATCAAATTGGCATTTACTTAGACATGACTTTGTGGTGCACGTGGACCAAATGTCAAACTTATTTCACTAAGTTTCTATCGTCCAAACATTAACATACTATATGGCAGTACACTACAAAAAGTCAAGACATCATTATCATGAATATTTAACAGATTACTTGTTGCCATGCCATACTTGTAATCACCTTTATCTCATGCATCTATGCCATGACAAGTTCATCTCACATACCATGAAACACTTTAATGCTTTGTATGTGTACATGCTACACATGTGTCGATGCCCTACACATAAGAAGATCCATACGTGATCACAAACTTCTATCAGCTGCTTGCATATATAATCACAAATATAGCACAAGCTTGTCACCAATAAAAAGCCTACAAGATCATTTCCCATGCTTTAATAGTATCCGCCTGCATTACTAATTAAGTGATCTGCCAGGCACTACTATAGTGCCACATATGTGCAACGTCACACACTTAGCGGTCCATAAATTGAGCCCACAATGTGTCACACTTGATACGCATCTACATGTCTATATGATCCCTAGGCATGCCTACAAAATGTTCTTAGCAACTTTATTACAAGTACATGCTATACACATATATATGCCATGCTTCTATTTTAATTGCAACTCAATTAAGTAAACATGGGACACTCAAACAAAATATTATTACTTGCTCTATTTGTTTGTCATTTTTCATACAAATACAAACTTTAAGAGTCTATGGTCTACGACCAACCGCCAAGCGGTAAGGCAATGCCTCATAATGACAATGACCGCTGTGCGGCATTGCAGTCAAACTTTTCTCCTCCGAGAAATAGTAAAAGGACGGTTAACGCAGCCCACGGCAGCCATTGATCTAGCAGTTAACTCCCAACGCTTGGGTATCAAAGATTAGGTTCACTACCTAACGCCCACTGCTTAAACGCAGCTCCCCTCATCAAATAATTTTTCGACCATCTAGAGGTCTATAGCCAGGAGTGGGGGACTCCTCGGAGGGCCTAGCGGGGGCCCACCCGAAAGGGCAAAAGCGTTCGCTCTGACCAATTCTAGATGGACGACGCACTCGCACTAATTATGCTTGATATACGGCACAAAGCTACGCTTTGGTATCAACCCGCAAGAACACCCTCCTTGATTGGGGACTTCGGGGACTTGTACATACAGCCCAGCATAATTAGCAACGGTCATGCTCACGCCTCAGGGCATCACCTTAGAGCTACCCGTTAATGCCTCATGGTAACACCGAGCTCCGCGCTCATGCCTCAGCGGCACCGCCGAGCTTTCGCACTCGTGCCTCATCGGCACAGCCGAGATTTCACTCTCTCGCCTCAGCGGCAACCGCCGAGCTTTCGCGCTCATGCCTCAGCGGCACCCCCGAGTTTTCACGCTCTTGCCTCAACAACAACCCCGAGCTACCGCTCAAGAGCTTTCGCGCTCGTGCCTCAGCGGTACCCCCGAGCTTTCCCTCTCGGGCCTCAGCGGCACCGCCGAGCTTCCGCTCACACATTCACGGCAACCCCGAGCTTCTGTTCACGAGCTTACCGCTCATGCTTTCACGGCACCCCCGAGCTTCCCACTCACGAGCTTCCGCTCATGCCTTCCCGGCACCATGAGCTTCCGCTCACGAGCTTACTGCTCACGCCTTCTCGGCACCCTCAAGATTCCGCTTACGCCTTCGCCACAACCCCTAGCTTCCCGCTCATGCCTTCCCGGCAACCATTGAGCTTACCGCTCACGAGCTTCCACTCACGCCTTCGCGGCACCCCCGAGCTTCTGCTCATGCCTTTGAGGAACCCCCGAGCTTCTCGCTCACAAGCTTCTGCTCACGCCTTCCCGACAACCCTCGAGCTTCCGCTCATGCCTTCCCGGCACCACGAGCTTCGGCTCATGCCTTCCCGGTAACCCACGAGCTTCCCGCTCATGCCTTCCAAGCAACCCCGAGCTTCCCACTCACGAGCTTCCGCTCACGCCTTCGCGGCAGCCCCGAGCTTCCCGCTCATGAGCTTTCCGCTCATGCCTTCCCGGCAACCCTTGAGCTTTCCGCTCATGCCTTCCCGGCAACCCTTGAGCTTCCCGCTCATGCATTCCCCCAACCCACGAGCTTCCTGCTCATGCCTTCCCGCCAACCCCGAGCTTCCTGCTCACGAGCTTTCTACTCATGCGTTCCCGGCAACCCTCGAGCTTCCCGCTCATGCCTTCCCAGTAACCCCGAGTTTTCCGCTCACGCCTTCACGGCATTCCCAAGCTTCACACTCATGTCCACTCGACACACCACACGTTAATGGAACATTGAATTTGTCTACCATTTGTCGTTTACCAATTGCGACAAATCGAATTCTTTTCGCGTTCCATTAATACGAGCGACAACCAAACAAACACAACCGTACGCGCGGTCATCGTTCATGAGTTACAAATGCATACCTTCGCGGCGCTCATGCAACTTGCATCTCACGAGCGTAACCCAGTCAAACTCGACCTCGTTCGTCTCCTTGAGCGCGTCACACATTTATCACATGCAATCCATATGCTTACACGACCTTATGCGCTCTCCAGTCTATACGTCATAACCGATCGTACTCGGCGCCACCCACGTGTATACATCAACATGTATCACGCACCTCATACATTCGTATATGCCAACGCATATCAATGCAACTCACATTTGGTGCCCACTGCAACGAGCATTCTACATATGCTTGTTTTTTGTCTTTGTTGTGCAGGTTACGAGTCCCTTCTTGCCTACTGAGTTCGGGGACTTATAGGGGCTCCGTGCCGCCCGGTTACTTATGCTTGATGACTTCATGATTATAACTCCTCAACCAAGAAGCTCATCTTACTTGGGGACTTCGGGGACTTGTAGATACCTCTACTAGCAAGCTAGTTTTGCTACTTCACCAAGCATAAGTAACCCTCTCTTAGCGGGCCCACGAGCCATGGTGGGACCCAACCGCTACTTGCATCTTGTAGCCCTGTGTTCAAGCTACGCTACGGTATCCGGAAGTGGCAAATACGTTGCCGGGAAGCCACCTTCTCGGCCTTGCCAACATGCCCTCACAACTAGGCTTTTTAGACTAGAAATGGTGGTTACTTGTCCCACATCGAAAACCATGTAAAGGAGATGGCTTCCTTCACCTATAAAAGGAATGCCTCCTCCCACAACTCAACACACTCCATTACACACTTTGTAATCACAAACACACATACTACAACATTCAAGTGGACGTAGTTTCCCGCTAAGGTGGGAAACGAACCACTATACTTCTTGTGTCTTCTCTCTCTCTCTCTCTCTCTCTCTCTCTCTCTCTCTCTCTCTCTCTACTTATCTTTAATTAGATCCCCATGGATCCAAACATTAACAGTGCGCATTACTAATGTCCTAACTACCATTGTAGTCGTTTCTACGAGACCATTTGGGTGTGTTCATGAGAATATGATGTCCAACATCAGTCCTATTGCAATATCCATCAAAAGTCTTTGATGTAAACCCTCTAGCATAGTCAAATCCAATTGACTGAATAGGATGATTCGGGGAGTGAGCCCATTGTCATATGATATGTGCTAGGAGTGTAGCATAAGCAGCATTACAAGTGGACAATGACATAACATGTGACCAGCGTGTTTGCGTGTCAACCAACATAATGAGATATTTAAACGTCAGCAAGTTGGTTGAACTAGTCCACAGAATCCCCACGGATTCTATGTAAGAACAGAATGAGTATGTTCATTTCCTTTGCATAGGACGGTCTCAGTCCTAATTTTCCTAAGGAACGAGCTTTGTAAATTGAGCGATAGGCCTTAGAAGCAACCAATGAAGATTGTAGTTGGGCCTGAGCGTCTGAAACGCTATTTGAAGCAAGTTGGTGATTGCAGCATCACCTGGGGCGCCATCACCATGATGGATGCCATCCATGGCGTCATGGATAGGGATTGCGCCAGCCCTAGGCTGGTGGTGGATGGAGGCTGTGCCCTAGGCAGCAGCATCGGTCGCACTTAGTCTAGGAATCAACTTTTGATTCATGCTTCGTTTCGCTTGAAAGAAAGGATGTCCATGTGAAGTCTTTAGTAGACGGATCATCATATCATGACTAGGATGACCTATCCTGTCGTGACAAAGCCAATATGTGTCTAAATCCAAGAGATCTTCTCTCATAACTTCATTGGATTTAATAGCTCGAATAGTGACATAGAGTCCACTAGAGAGACACATAAACTTCTCTAAGATGCGCATTTGTTCGCAATCGCTAGAGGTATTGCAAAGGAACACATTTCCGTTCTCTACATGCGTTTTCGCATGGAATCCGTTGGCTATTCATAGGTACGATTTGCCCTAGGAGCGTAGAGAGTTTCGGTGACAATAATCAAGGTGTCATTTGGCAAGGGGAACTTGGGCTATTCCATGTCCTTGAATTAATAGTGATGGCCCAGCCATCGTAGTCACAAAGTCATATGCTCATAATCAAAATGGAGTCATAATGAAAAGAATTCAAAATTTTATTCATAAGCCAATGGAGTTACATCATTGTCTCTTTGACCATTAGGATAATCTAATCCAAATGCTAGCTAATGCAAAACAAAGGTAGTCATTTGACTTCTTTTGGTAACTCCAACATAAATATGACCAGGTGAGTAGAGAGATGTCGGTGGAGCAAAGCTCGCTTAAGTACCACTTATCTCAAAACCTTCCTAGACATCATACTCATTTTGGATGAGCCTCTGTGAAGAAAAATTGAACCAATGGCATTTACTACAAAGTATATGGCAGTTGCCTACTACATCTCTTGGAAAAATAAAGACTTAAACAGAATTGGCGATCTATTGATCCCAGCCAGATTTGTAGTCTTCAACCCTTCACTCTAGATCATCTTCTCGATCTTCTTGTTCCACAGAGTGAGCTTCTCTTGCTTCACAATATGCTTTGTAGGCGGTGATAATTTCTTCACGAGCTCTACAAATGTGTGCCCAGTGACCGGATACTCCACATCGAGAACATATATCTTGTTGCTCAGACTCCATTGATTGAGGCGCTTTGAAAGCGTTATTTAGATGGCTCTTAGTGTTGGTGGCGCCACCAACATGGCCAGAGGCGTTGCCTCCCTCTTTCTTTCCACGTTTACCTCTTCGGTTCTGTGTTCACCTATTTTGGCGATTACCTTCCCAAGTAGAGCGATTATATGGACTAGAACGTCCAGAAGTATCCCTAAGATTAGGGTTTCGCTCTTGGCGCCCTCTCTTAGGGGCGAGACTATAATTGGATTCCGGAATATGCTCTGTTTCCACAGATCGTGAATTATAGTTCTTCACAAGGATGTTGTCATGCTTTTCAGCGACATTCATAGCTCCAATAAGCTCATGAAACCTTGTGATCCATCCTGCAGTAACATCGATTCGATAGTTCTTAGCGACCATCAATGCAGAGACGGAGAATGTAGAGAAAGTCTTCTCAATCAACATTGCATCTGTGATCCGTTTACCACAGAATTCCATTAAGGATTTAATTCAAAATGCTTCCGAGTTGTAGTCAAGAACTGACTTGAAATCACAGAAGCGAAAGCTATGCCATCTCACTTCTAGGTCAGGAAGCAGGGAGTCACGGACGTTGGCAAATCTTTCTTCGAGTGAGACCCACAGTCTTCTGGGGTATTCTTCATTCATACACTCGTACTGGAGCGAATCATCCATATGACGAGTTATTAAGATGATGGCTTTCGCCTTATTTGCCTCTAAGGCTTCTCTATTTGCTTCCAAAGCTTGAGCTTGCTCAACAGTTAGCACGTCCTGGCTAGGCTCGAGAATCATATCTAAGATTCCATTGGCCTTGAGATGCTGGAGGACATCACGAACCCACCTGTGATATCCAGAGTCAGTTGTTCCCAATGGGGCAAAGTCCAATTTGTTCAGGTTACTCATCCTGAAAGAGAACAAGAAAAAGGATTAGTTTTCGGAACAAAAAAGCTACCACGAAAACATATAAAATTTCTGAGTGTAATCGCTTCCAAGAAATTAGGAATTTCCGAGTGTAGTCGCTTCCAAGAAATTCGATTCCAAGAGGGGTTGGATTAGATCGAAACAATGATGTTTGTGGTCGATCGTTTCTTCTCAACAAACTCTAAGTTTGGAGGACTCTACAAGCTCCAAGCTTGGAGTGAGCACGAACCCCCACAGTTCAGCTTAATTAGGTCTCCCCTATGATGAAGAAAGGGGGGTAGAAAAAGGGAGTTTGCAAGTCCCCGAGAAAAAGAAGAGAAATTGAATAAAAACTCAAAAAACGGGAACTTTTAGTAAAAAATACCTCGAAATAGGTCGTCGGAAAATTTGGCAGAAAAAGTAGCCGGGAAGTTGACCGGAAACGGTCAACAGGCATTGACCGAAGTTGACCGGTGCTGACGTGGCGCTGGGGTCTTCTGCTGACGTGGCGGTCTCTGCTGACGAGGCTGTGCTAACTGGCTTGCTGACGTGTTCGTGGGCTCGCACAGTGGGCCAGTGGGCTGCCCTCCCTTTTTTTTTCCTTCTCTTATGACTTAGGCCCGCCTCTCCCTCTTTTTTCTGCTTCTGGGTCGCGTCTCTCCTCTGGGCCACAACTCCTTTGGGCTGCTTCTTTCTTTTCTTTTCTTTTTTCTTTCTTTCTTCTCTGGTTTTTTTTTCTCTTTCGCTGGCAGAAATGCTGCCGGTCCGGTCAGGTTTTGGCCGGTTTCTGGAGATCTGGTCCCAGTTCCTGGAGCTTGGGGTCGAGTTGGCTTTTGTGGAAAAGTATGACAGTGAAAAGATGTCTGGAAGCTTGTGAACCAGGCAGGGATATTTTTCTCTGCTTGGAGGGCCGGTTCGGTACTTTTTCGTCCGGTTCTGGGGGTGGCGCAGCCGGTTCTGGACTCTTGGAGTTGAGAGCTTCAAGGTGGGGGGCAGAGGTTTCTAGGATTTGAAGGTTACGAATTTAGGGTTTCAGAATTAGGGCTTCGTGCTGATAACGTGTTTAAGGAAAACTGAAATTGGGAGAGAATTGAGTTGTACTTTCATTGATAATAGGGACCCCTTTATATAGAGGATTATAAGACATAGAATCAGAGTTGTACAAGGAAAGTTAATTGTACAATTAATCGGATATCTATGAATATCTCCAAGAATATCTCTAATTCTTAACCCTATTACAACTAGGTCAAGTAACCTAGAGTTTGGGCCAGACACATATTCTGGATTTACTTAAACAGAATTATTATTTTTTAATTAAAATAGAGAATTAGGCGATATTAGCCTCTCGTTAGCGGTCATTGCGCGATGCACCTACTCTCCTCATAATAGAGAGGGGACTACTACACCCGGGATCCCACCCCTCGTCCTGCTATTTTATTTTATTAGAATAATAAATAAATAAAAAATACAAGATGGAAGAGGGAAACATAAACCAAAATCTCTCCCAATATCAAGAAAATCCAAAATTCCCAACCATTATCACTAAACGTATCAGTGAAGGCCTGCATTTGCCCAACTACAAGTTAAAAAACCCAAAGTTGAATACAAAAAGAAAAAACCTAAATAACAGAGAGCATGCACTGTCAGCCACAGCCACACCATAGGAGATTTATATGAGTAACGATGGATTCACATATAATTCATAAAATGCAAGTCCCTTCTCTTTAGTTATACATTAGAGGACGACCGTCCAGCTACAACACTTAAACAAATAGTTGTTTTACTATGTCAAGCTAAAAAGCCGATAGCTGTTTCCCTCAGATGTTTTGAAATCCTTAAACTCGAGTATTCTTGATTTGAAGTGGCAAGCAAAGAGCTACTGATCAAACCATTTAACAAAATTAAGTCTCCGCTCTGCTATGATTTAGATGAGACTCTCATCTCTTTGCCAACAGTTACAGCATAGCTAGTCTCTATCTCAAAAATAGTTATGATGATTCTCAAGAAGCTTCAATTCCTTCTCTTATTACTGTTGCCCTTCTCTACAACTCCACTGACCTTCAATTTCACAAGCTTTCCCCCTGCTGTTACCAACGATATATTCATAGAGGGAGATGCTTTCCCCGATGGGTCCCTCCGTCTCACCAAAAGCGTCGTCGACGTTCAAAAGAACCAAAGCGTCGGCCGAGCCACCTACCACCAACCCTTCCTCCTCCGCCAAAACTCCACCGGAAAACTCGCCGACTTCACTTCAAACTTCACATTTGTCATCGACTCTCTCGGAAAAACATCCTACGGCAACGGTCTTGCCTTCTTCATTGCGCCAAATGGGTCCTTACTCAACTCCACAATCGGAAGAGGTGGCTCTTCATATTTTTGTATGAAAAGCAGAGAAAAACATAGAGAAAACAAACTTGTATTGAGAAATAGAGTTTTGATACACAGAGAAAGAATAGCAGCTGCAGTACTTAGACTATGTGAGAATGCACAGATGCAAGCCACGTGTTATCTAACTAACGATCAGGATTGAAAAGCTAATGGTGCCTTAACACCCCTCCTCAGCTTGAAGATGGGATACAAGCTTCAAGCTGACTAACACTGATTTGGAGCATCAAGCTGCTGCTCTTTGGTGAAGACATCAGGCTAGATACTCGCTTCATCCAAGAGGAATGAGTGGCAATGATTGGCATAGCTTCAGAGGACAAGAGGCATGCCTACAGTTTAACATAGTAGAATCTGGAGAAGTTGCCATACCTGTAGTCACTGGAGCAGAATTTACAAGGCCATCAACTTCAAATGTGGTAGTAGTAGATGTACTTGGCACAATGGCCAATAACAGGGAACCAAGTAAGTCCATTGCAGCATTGTTTGAATTAGGTGGCGCAGCTAAAACAGAACCAAATGGACCACCCGAAACAGAATCACACGGATCAAATTCATCAAGAAGCTGTAGTTCCTATTTTGCAGACGATGCAGAAGTAACTGAAGCTCTAGTTACTTGGCTTGGATTATAGCTTACAGGAGTAGAAGAAGATCTGGGAACAGAAGAAGTTTGAACAGTGGTTGCTTCGCTTGGATTACTGGTTGCAGGTGAAGAACAAGCTCTGGGAGTAGAAACTCTGATATCAACAACAGGGACACTAGCTTGTGCCTTTCGATCATCCCTTATCTTGTAATCCCCCATGACTTGATCAAATTTATTGACAGCGGCATTTGAGTTGAAGTTGCCCCTGAAAGTTCCTGAATTTTGCGACTGTACCAGATTATGATGTGACATAGGGCTACGAGAAAAGCTTCCAACATTATTTGGCTGTGTCATTTCATTGCCCTCCATTAAATTCTGAGCAGGATATTGAGGAGACTCAATGTATGAACTTGATGCAATGTTCTGCGACTGAAAATTCCTGTAATGCCACTTATATGCCGAGTGATCGTGTCCAAGTTTGTCGCAAACTTGACGCACAATGGAGCCACCAAAGCCTTGATTTGAAATGTCAGGTAATTGAGATACACCTCCTTGTGAACTGTAGTACTTGTTTCCACCATTTTGTTTTTGTTGCTGTTGAACAACAGGTTGCTGTAGGAAGAAGCCATTACCATTATACTGTGAAACATTTCCTTTGTAGTTTGAAGCAAGTTGCTGATGTTGGGGATAGTAACCATTTTGATGTGAATAACTTGTTCCAGTGCTCAAATTATGTTGTTGCATCCCTCCATTGTAGAACATATGACTTCCCCCTCCATTTTGAGCAACAAAAACAGCAGGGGACACCATACTACCAATATCAGCACCATTCCATTGCATTCCTTGATTTAAACCTGGATTACTAGCAGGCATTCCATTCTGCATAGTCTTCATAGATTGATCCATAGTAGACTCCTCATCGAGTAAAAGAGAACGAAATTTAATCATTGTCATAGTTGTAATCTGAGCTTTGATCACGATTTTGAAAGTTAGGTACTCAGAGGGAAGGCCATTGACAGCAATGATAATAATCTCTTCATCGGGAATATGAATGCCAACAGAAGCTAATTGATCAGTAATGTCCTTGATAAGCTGAAAATACTTGTCTATTTACCTTTCTGAATTGTGTACAGTTTTGTTTGGAGTTGCATAGCTGCTGTTCTAGAAGAGACACCATATCTCACCCTCAAATTTCTCCAAACTTCACATGAATTATTGCTTCCAACCACATATGATAATGCTTCACTAGATAAAGTGGCGGTGATAAGAGTCATCAATGCATTATCATTCTTTTCCCATTCTTGAAACTCCCTTGTAACTCCAGCATTTATGGTACCATCAGTCACCAAGAATTGGGGTGGAGAAGAATAAGAACCATCAATGTATCCCTCTAAGCCAAGACTTATGAGCATATTTTTCATTTGAAATAACCAAGTAATGTAATTGCTATCATCCAGCTTCACAGGCAGTAAATTGTAAATGCTCGAAAGCATATAGATGAGTGGCTGGTTGTTGTTATTCATGACAATAATGATAACAAAATACCAATGCTTCCACTTCAAGTGATTATGACACAATCAATAAGAAGCAGTAAACTTCATCCTTCATCAACCATATAAGAAGAGATTTTCCATTATTACCTTTACTGAGAAACAAAACATCCAGACAAACCTCAAAAATATGCCACCAATTATCTTCACTTAATCAACTAGGTCATAAGGCTTGAATCTGAGTATGAACAAGAGAATCTGAGAGCTCAAGTAACTAGAAGAGCAGAAACTGTATGCTAGAGATGAACAACTTCACGGAATGACCAAATCGAACACAGGTAATAAACTGAAAGCTTGAATATCAATTATCTCTTGCACAAACGAGAAGCAACAAATATGAGTCTTCAATTTCTTCGAACGAAAAAGCTAGGGTTTTAATTTTTTGCTTTCAACTTCCAAATCAAATCACCAAGAATAACTTGCTTGAATCACTAACACTATGCTTCTTGAGCTAAATTCTTCAACAAATCATCGATATATTTCAACAACTCTTAACAAAATAAAATTGTAGATCTATGAAATCGAGCTTATCTGAATTGAGAACTCTCTGAAAAGGTGAGCAAGAACTGAATCCACCGAAGAAATAAGCACAGCTTGAGTAACAGAAGCTTCCAGTGAAGAATTCCGATGAAGATCGATGATGAATTCCGGTCCCGATCAAAACCTGGCTCTTGATGCCATGATAGTTTTGTATGAAAAGCAGAGAAAAACATAGAGAAAACAAACTTGTATTGAGAAATAGAGTTCTGATACACAGAGAAAGCATAGCAGCTGTAGTACTTATACTATGTGAGATTGCACAGATGCAAGCCACGTGTTATCTAACTAACGATCAGGATTGAAAAGCTAATGGTGCCTTAACAACTCTCTCGGCCTACCTGTTATAAACCCTCCGAATACAGAGTCCAGTTATGAGTCCCCGTTTGTGGTTGTGGAGTTTGACATCTTTCAGAATCTGGTGACGTCGGTGCAAGATCCCGCCGGCGACCACGTCGGCATTGATGTCGACTCGACAAAGTCTTTGGTCACAAAGCCTTGGAATGGTAGCCTTGTGAATGGGGCAATCAATAGTGCTATGGTTAGATATGATTCTGTGTCCAAAAATATTAGTGTTGCCTACACTAGTTATTTGAATGGTACACAAGTGATGAGGTATGTTCATTACACGGTGGATTTGGATCAGTACTTGCCGGATTTGGTCATCGTTGGGTTCTCGGCCGCAACAGGTGCACTGACTGCTCTGCATAAGATCAATTCTTGGAGCTTTGATTCAACTTCATTGGTAGATGAAAACAACACATCAATTCTTCCTGAGCCAAGGGTCAAACCCAAGTCAGGAAATGACAATGTTGGACTAGTGGTTGGGTTGGTTGTTGGGGGAGGTGTCATCTTGGCTGGTGTGTTGGGTTTGGTTTGGTTTTTCTTTTGCAAGAAGAGAGGAGGAGGGGAGAGTGATGATGAAGATCCTATGGTGTATGACTCGATTGATGATGAGTTCGAAAAGGGGACAGGCCCCCGGAAGTTTGCATACAGCAACTTGGCTCGTGCGACGAGTAATTTTTTGGAAGGAGAGAAGCTTGGAGAGGGAGGATTTGGTGGGGTTTATAAAGGATTCATCAAAGAATTGGATTCATATGTTGATGTTAAGAGGGTGTCTCGGGGGTCTAAACAAGGGCTCAAGGAGTATGCGGCAGAAGTAAGGATCATCAGTCGACTTAGGCATCAAAACCTGGTACAACTCATTGGTTGGTGCCATGAAAAAGGAGAACTACTAGTTTACGAATTCATGCCAAATGGCAGCTTAGATACCCATCTGTTCAAAGCCAGAAGCTTGCTAGCTTGGGAGGCAAGATATAAAATTGGTCAAGGGTTGGCAGCGGGGCTGTTTTATCTCCATGAAGAATGGGAACAATGTGTGCTACATAGGGATATCAAATCTAGCAATGTTATGTTGGATTCAAATTTCAATGTGAAACTTGGGGATTTCGGGTTAGCTCGACTTGTGGACCACGGGAAACAATCACAAACCACAGTTTTGGCCGGAACCTTGGGATACATGGCTCCTGAATATACTACCACAGGGAAAGCTAGCAAGGAAACAGATATCTATAGTTTCGGAATTGTAGCTTTGGAGATTGCTTGTGGGAGAAAACCCGTGGATGTCAAGTTAGGAAGACATCAAATCAATATGGTGGAGTGGGTTTGGAAGCTCTATGGAGAAGGAAAAGTAATTGAAGCAGCTGACCCAAAACTGTGTGGAGATTTTGATGAGAAACAAATGGAGTGCTTGTTGATTGTTGGATTGTGGTGTGTTCACCCGGATTCTAATATCAGGCCTTCGATACAGCAAGCGATTCAAGTGCTCAACTTTGAAGTTCCGTCACCTATTCTCCCATCAAAAATGCCAGTGGCTAGTTATATTGCTGCTCCAGTGTCATTCTTAATCGTGTCCGGTAATACTAGTGATTTAGAAAGAGGTCAAACAAAGTCTTCAGGTTACAACACCAATGCTTCCCAGTTCACCACTACTTCTGCATCATATTCCTCTCCATCAGCATCACTTCTACACGCAAAATAAAAACAATTAAGTGAATTAACCGATTGCGGGATACTATCATGCTAGTATAGGAATTTTTTTTTTTTTTAATTATTAGTTGATATTTTTGTACTGTACCTAATACTAAGAGTAACTCCAACATGGCTTTGGTGGGTGGCGAGATGGCTGCCACGGTTTCCTGCCTGGGGAGGCCGCCAGACTGATTTGGCGGTGGCAGGCGGCTTCTCGGAAGGGCCAGATTTGGCAGCTGGGTGTGAGGCACGTAGGGTGTGGGTAGTGGGCCTTGGGCCTCTGCCTTTCTGGGCTGCAGGAGTGCAGTCTAGAGACTTGGGTCTATAGCCCAATTCCCCCTATTTTCTCACACTTAGGTCGGGTTTGGGCTTTTTGGTATGGTCTGTCCTGCTCTTTGTCCTGCATCTGTTCCTAGAATGTTGCTGTGGGAGTGGTGAATGTCGCAACGTACACCAAAAGGGTCTTAGGCGTCAAGATGTTCAGGACATTGATTTCATTTTTGGGTAGTGTGGGATTAGGGAGTTTTTTCAATTATGCATTTTCTTTTTCAGCAGTTCCTTTAGGATTTTAGTTTTCAAGTATGGATTTCTTTTGGATTTAGTACTCTTCGTGAGCTTGCATTGTAATATGAAGGGTGCTTGTACCCTTCATGCTTGACCGAGTGAGGTCGTCATGATTTCGATAAATGGATTAGTCTTCCATTGCCCTAAAAAAAAAAAAGTAACTCCAACATGTTTTAACTATCTCAACGGTGATTGTATAGTTAATAACCTAATTGGAAAGAACAAAATTTATCTTTACCTTAAACAAAGGGTTGTGAAATTAGCGGTTCCCGTTTTGCAAACCTACTCCCTTTTTCTATTCTCATGCACTTGTGTATAGAAAAACCCTCACGACAAGAGAGGAGAAAAAATGTGTACTCTGTAAAAATAAAGGTGCTGATTCACCCCCCGAAATAAATAATAATTTTAAAAAAGATGTTTGAGCCCAAAAGCAACTTTAGGCAAAATCCTTTAGTGGATTCGAACCAGCGGGCCGATACCTACGGCCCAAAAATAAAACCACTCGGGTTTGGGTTATAGCTTCGCCCATTCCGTGTTTCATAAGGAGACGAAACCTTATTGAAATCGAGTAGTAGAGACTAAACAGGAAACTTCAATTAAGAGTCCTTCTGAGGCAAGGAGCAGTCGAAACCTTAGGGTATAAATACAGGGCTAAGCAGCGAAGTAAAGAATCCCTCTCTCGAATTAATCAATCCCAGCGATTACAAAGCCTCCCCGGAGCAAACCTTCAACCTCGTTGAAACCCGGTGACTGCCCGCTAGTCCTAGTCTCCTCGCGAGCCGACTGCCAGTACTACTGCCACCAACACACCTAGCGAAGCAAGGGTAACGCCCTCACAACCCAGCGAAGCTAAAGTCACGCTTTAGCAAAACTCGTGCTTTCTCACAACTTCCCAGTGATTGCTCTGTTTAACCTACAACGTTGAGTATCGATTTTGGTGACCGAAGAGATCACACCCAAAGTCCTTATCCCTAAGGCAAAAGTCCTTTTCCGAAAGGCAAGAGAAGAACCCTGTGACGAGGTTGGTGCTCTCCTCGTCCACAGCGCTTGAAGAAGAAGTCAGGTCAAGGGACTACCCCAACGACTGCACCCGCGGTGCTGGCACGCCTGCGCAATCACTTGCTCAAAAGAGACAGTTTGCAAACCAACTGGTTTTGGAGCCAAACATTTTGGCACGCCCAGTGTGACCACAATAGTGTTTCTTTGTGAACGCAACCATTGGGAAGTCTAGCGATAACCCTTACCAAAAGGGCTACGCTAACTGCTCAAAGCATAAGACCTCCAGTTACAGATCGCATTCTCGCGCGGACTGTCGTGGTCTCTTTGAAGAACAAGTGACGCAACGATTCTCTCATCAGCCCCAATCACCCAGTATGTCAACTGCACAAGATGAGAATCGCTCGACCGCTACTGAGGGTCAGAGCGTCAATGTTAATCAGGCCAGCGAGTCTGTTATCCCCGCCACTGTCGACACTACAGTGGAAGGTGGAGAAGAAGAGGCTTTTGTCTCGAAGCCTATTCCGGAAGGAGCGACCGCTGAGGTCAAGTTCGCGATCATCATGGAGAATGTCGAAAACCATCGCAAGAAGATGGATGCTGACTTTGCCAGGGAAACCACAAAATCGGAAAAGCTTCTTCGTGAAATTGAGCAGCGGATGACTCTACATACGGAGAGTACCCGACAGCAGATCACACAATCAGAAAGTGCCTTGAAGGCACACGCTGCAGGTATCGCTAGAGAACAGGATCAGCTTTATAAGGCAATTTTGGACGCTATAGCGGATCATACCAAGCAGACCGCGTCGAATATAACAGATCTTCGCAAGGACGGGGCCAACCTTGCAACTGAGGTGGCTACGCAGAGAGCCGAATTGAACCAGGCGAGAGATGTACTGAACAAAGCCCTAGGGGATCCTAATGCTATCCTTGGCTCTCTTGGCCAGCCATCCGGTTCAGGCAAGTACGTGCCACCAAATCAGCGCGAGAAGACTAACCAAAATGCTGTTTCTTCCTCAGCTACTGTTGCTACTGCTCCGTCGAAGAACAAAGAACAAGCCTTGGTTATTAATGGCAGCAAAGAAAAGACTACTTCATAAAGCGGACATGTCACCAAGAAACACCAAGTCTCGAAGGGCGCAGGAACTGCGTCGGAACCTGTGACTTTCGTCCAGTACGACAGCGACGGGGCGGAAGTAGTATATCAAGAACTGTCGGGGAGTTATTATGCGCTTGACCAGACTGGCGCCCAGATCAAGATAACAGCTTTGTCGAAGGAAGAGGTTATGCCTGCAGTAACTCTCCAGCAACAGGCTACTACCCACATTATGCATGTCGGGAAAGGATCAGCAATAGCAAACCAGGCAGCCTCTGGGCAAGCTACCCACCGAGCCACGATGGCACCTCCTCCACCTCCTGGACCAGATTATGTGAGACGTGATGAGGTAGAGGAGATTATCAGATTGGCAAACCCTAGAGCCCAGCCGGATGGGGTCTATGAGGGACCTTTCCCTCCACACATCATGCTCGCACCTTTCCCCCGAGGTTATAAGAACATTATTTTCTCTACTTTTTCAGGGGAGGACACTGAAGATGCGGCAACACATCTGGCCAGGTTTAGGGTACAATCACTACAAGAAAAATGGCCTTTTGCAAGGAATTTTTTCCTTGTAAAAAACCGAAAATTCCTTGCATTAACCCAAATGCAAGGAATATTCCTTGCATTTGGGTCCTTGCAAAGAGGCCCTTGCAAAAGAGCAAATACAACGACTTGAAAATTCCTTGCATTTGTGAACTCAAATGCAAGGAATTGTTCATCTCAAATGCAAGGAATTGAACACTTGAGGTTAACTATGGTTAACTGATATACAAGGAGAATTCCTTGCATATCATTCCTTGCATTTAGTTTTTTAAAAAATTAAAAAAAAAAATTAAATCTGAATAACAGAAAATACCCCAAATGTCATTCCAAACTTTTTTTTTTTATTATTCCTTGAATTAAAAACAATTGGTTCCTTTGTACATCGAAAATTGCAATTTGGCAGTATTTCACTTGATCACAGAACACATCTAGTTCCAGATCCATACAAACGACGCTGAAAGGCGTTTGAAACAGAAACTTGAGACAATTTGTCAGCATCAGTGCTTACTGTCCATTCTTGCAACGGCATATAGTGGTGCAGCTACTCCCCAATATATACCTGAATAACAGAGGAAAAGCTGAGAAACAGCATGACCAAAAACTTAGCAGATTACTCATAGAAGTGACTAATGATTAGAATATGTAAGTTCATTTACAAGAATCCAAGGAAAAAAAGAAAAAAAACAATGTTCAAGAAGATGCAAACATATAAAGCAGTAAAATTTTATAGAGATGATATAACCAATTATAGCTTTAAGTGAAAGAAGAGCACTTTTTATACCATTGAAAAATTTATAAATAACATCACCAGCATATAGCATTCGTCAAGCAGACAAGCTCATATATACAATTAACCTTATTATTCACCACCACCCCAAAGTACTTTGTTAACAAGTCTAAGAGCACAATGTACTTCCAGTAACCTTTCTTGATTACAACCACCAAGGTTCTGCCTTTAACAGCCCTTGCAATTAATATACCACCCGTGCTCCCAGACAACTAACACCAATGAAATTAACTCCCACTTTAGCTAAACAATGCTAAATAACATATCCTTTTCCACCGGACTCTAAACCATCACAATTTTGCTTCAAGTTTAAATTCACAAGTCAACATATCATAAAATTCAAACATTGACAATCAAGTATAATCCCAAACTAGAATCGCTATTTGAGAACCAATTGGCATGAACACTTCCAACAATTAAACAAATCCATATTCAAGGTATAGGATTATACCTCTGTGAAGACTTCGCTGCTCAACTTCCACTCCAAACACAAATGCAATCTCTCTGCGGGAGACCCCTTCTTTCCTATACTACAATTGATTAATATTTGTGATTGCAAGGTTAAATTATTATGCCTATTTTAGGTGTACCAGTTTACTTAGAAAATAATTATAAATCATATATAAACCCAATACATGAGCACTTCCAGATCTGTAGTACACAGAACCAAAGTATAGCTCTTTAAAATATCAAGTCATTTGAAAGGGATTCTACTGACTTCTTTTTTTTTATGTATACAATACCAAAGTATAGTCCCTTAACTAATCAACCCACTGTTTTTTTCTACTGACTTCCAGATCTTTAGTACACAGTACCGGTCCCTTAACGAATCAACCCACTCCCTTATAACTTGTACTTGTAAGTAGTAACTTCTCATGGACTAGATTTGTAATATGAATGGTTTACTTAGTTTCTTCAATCAGATAATTATCAATCATCATTTATATTAATAGAAAGCCTAGATTTCAGTTCCTAGCGTTACCATAATTCATTCAAGAGTCAAGACAATAAGTCTTCCTTCTTGATTGTTTAAGACCTGTTAAAGGAAAAAAAAAAAAAAACAGAGTTTGGTATCAGTTCAGAATATGCACAAACTAAATGGTGTATTTCTTTTTGTGAAGCAGTACGAGTCTTGATATACATGTAACTGAGAGAATTACCTCAAAATTGTCCTACCTTGTGAGGTAAGACAGTTGGATATACAAGATGGTGGGAATCACTAGAGAGTAGAGACAGAAAACCCCACTGTTAAGATAGTCTAACGCACTCCATTGTTGCCATTGATGTACAGAATTACAGAATGACGGTTTCAGAAGCAAGACACCTGAAAGGTACCTACAAGTTGAATTGGATATTTATAAAGTTCAATCTCGTAGATGTATGAATTGACTCTTTAGCATACTCCACCTAATGGATGCAGAAAACTGCAGATATATAAAGACAAACGTATATTCACCCAACACTCACAACTCAATATTTTGATGTTTCCTTCAAAATGACATGCAAGTCATGAACTTGTACCTTATTGTATAAAGTTGGCCTAGATTAATTGTACCTGTTGCATTAATAAGAATATAGTTAGAAACTGTTGCTGCTTACTGTGAAGAATGAAAATGAGGTACCTAAAGCACAAACGAATTGATAAAGGCTAAAACAGTAGAGCATTTTAATCATAAGAACTCATGAAAAGAATAATCCCTAAACTTTGAAGATACTGATGCCCAAAAAGAAAGAATGAAGTTTAGTCCAGAAAAGTAAATGTGCGCACATTTATCAATTGGCCAACTTCCAATTTCAGTTTCTAACCTGGGAATTCTAGAGCCTTAAATAGATCTTAGAGGAATTGTGGAGTTCCCTAATTAGCAATGCTCGTGCCGTAAGGTGGTTGGGATTCAAGGATGCAATATATATAACAGAACTAACCAAGATATGAAATTGTTGGTAAAATGGTACAAACACTTATTAAGATGTTAGCTATATATTGGGATATAGAACTAACCTTAGCTACTAGAATTGAGCATTACTGTAGCTTAGCTACTGGAATTAAGGAGCATCTGCAGTAGTAAAATGCATCGATTTTATTTCCTCTACCCAGTGAAGAGCTATATATCTTATCCATATCATCTCACAATAGTAAATTAAAAAAATGCCCAGGTGATCACAGATGACCCAACTCTTAGGATTTCCTTTTCAGCTTCACACTTCTGTGATTTTAACAAAACCAAGGCTGGTATTATTTATTGTTATTTATTGCTTCATGACCATTGTTACCTTTGTAGATGATGCGTTGCTATCAACCATTTTAAACTAGTTTCAAGAAGTTAGCCTGAAAGACAATAAGCAAAATAACTAAATCATTAAAATTGGAGTAAGGGAACAGAAAACTTAGATACAGAGAAGGTAGACAATCAGGAAGAGAATTAAGAAGAGAACAAGAGATTTAGCAGGTTTATTGGCTTACAAATCAAGTCTTCAAATCTGTCTAACAACTAATACAATGCATCTATTTATCTATATAATCCTAAACAATAAGCTAACAACTAAGAGGTATCCTAATAACAATAGGCTAAACTATATATTCCTAAGAAAACCCTAAACAGAGTACTTTCCTTATTATATTCTGCATCAAATTCTGTTCTAAACCAAGAACCTCAATTTTGCTAACTGCTAATGAATATAAATCGAACAGGACCTTCACAGTTCTACTCGTTTTCTTTTTCCCCAACGATCGAAACACCTAACCAACAATCAGCATATCCTACTGATATTTTTCAATAGCAAATTTATATTCCCATACAAGCAAGATCAACCAAACGCAAATAAGATGATACATACATGATGAACCTGATATGACAGTCACAATTAGCTTCAACCTCATGAATATCAAAAACAGAAAGCAACAAAATAGACAGCAAAAACCCTTATTCCAATCCACAGAGAGATATGAGACTGACCTTAAATGAAACAAAAGAAACCCAACACCTTCAATCGTCATAGGACTCAGAAATGACCCGAGAGATGATATGGGTTTTACTCAATCAGTAGATTGGTACAGTTTAAAGCTACAAAAAAAAAAAAAAAAAAAAAAAGAATGAAAGATTTTCACCATCAGCTATTCTGAAATTAAACCCAGAAGTGAAATTAAAACCCTAATTGAGAAATTAAACCCATAAAAATCTCGTGGAAGAAAATTTAAACCCATGAGAGAGATCTTAAAAGTTTGCGGGAGCAAGAGACCGGATGAAGGTGTCGATGATGACGACGGTGCTTGAAATGGAGAAATTAGCTTCAGTTTGGGAGTGGGTATTCATGCGTAATACCAGATCGGCAGTAAGAAACCAGATCTAGAGGTTGGGGTATTCGTGGATCTGGGGTCTTCTTCTTTTCGGAGTAAGAGGAGAATTTTTGTTATTTTCCTCCAATAGCCAAGTGATAGACTCACCTCACCGAGAGCGGAGTCAATAATTGTAAGGGGTCGGGCAAGGAATTCACTTGAAGTCCTTGCATTTAGATTTTGAATGCAACGATTATGAAAGTATATACAACGACTTTATCACTTTCTGTATTTCAAAAAATTAAATACAAAGACTTCTTACATTCTTTGCAAATGATAAGAGTCAAACGCAAGGACATGCAATATTCTTTGGATAATATTATCAAATGCAAGGAATTTTAACTCCTTGTATTACAACCCGTTGCATATACCCAGATTTGTTGTAGTGAATGTGGCCAATACTAGAATGATGATGTCCTCAAGTGCAAGATCTTTGGCACTTCGCTGTCGGGCGCTGCCTTCAGATGGTTTTCTAAACTCAGACCAGGGACAGTGGCGGATTGGCCGGCAATGGAACTACTTTTCCGTGAAACATTTGGGACTATTGAACCTGAAGTAGACCTAGCCTCTCTCACTCAAATGGCCCAACAGCCTACAGAATCGGCAGTCGCTTATCTTCAGCGCTTTCAAATCCAGAAAGCCAAACTGAATGTCATTCTGCCCGAGAAGGAGTTAGTCAAGTTGGCGGTCAAAGGTTTGGAGCCCCGACAACGAAACAAGCAACATGGCAACATGATTCAGTCGATGGGGGAGCTCATCACAGAGGTGGGCAGTTTCGAGCATCTCCTCAAAGAAACAGATGCGAGGAAGAATGCTTCCAGAGGGACGTATGTGCCAGGTAAACACCGTACTGTAGCGACCCTGAGCTACCAGCCGGCCACCTACGACCCTTATTACCATCACAATACTGGAGAAGCGGTCCAGGACGATGAAGAGGATGAGGATAATGATATAGCAGCCTATGAGCTAACCGGGAAGAAGAACCCGTCCTTGAAGTAGTTGAAGATTTCAAAGGAGCCTGTTAAGCTCAAATCAATGGCCTTCACCAAGCCGGAGTTCGCGACATATACTTATGATGCCAATAAAGCTCACGAGATCCTCGACTAGATGATCGCTGCGAAGATGGTGAAGACGAATTTTGGGCCTTTTCCGCGGCCAGAGCAATTGAAAGGAAAGAAGTACTGCAAGTTCCATAATCTGTGGAACCACAATACCGCGGACTGTGTAAAACTCAAAGACTAGATTCAGGTATGGCTTAATAATGGTAGTTTTCAGGTAGAAGCTCCAGTCACAGCGGCGGCACTAGTTGACGTGGATCCCTTTCCTGACACCGGGATCAATATGGTCAATGTGGATTGGAACAAGAAGCAGCGACGGAAAACAACTCTGGATTTAGTTCCGAGCAAGCAGAATGATAGGTCTATCGCGGATGAAGCGCCAGCCAAGGGTAGAATTGAGTCAACCAACCAAGCTTCACCCGTGATCCTATGCTCGCGATGTAAAGAGGAGTGCGGTATCCAAATACCGCACAAGGAGGTCGAGCAAACATTTCACTTTGGCTCCCTACCACCAATCAAGTGGGCTTCCTCGTCACGGAACTATCAGCCCTCCAGTCCAAGAGAAAGGGAGAAGACGAAATCACCACCATCCCCCAGAGACTCCAACTTATTCATGAAGCTAAAAGCAACCGCGGTTGGTCCGAAACAGGAAGAGTCCAGGAGCGATTCCAAAGATATGCTGACCAAACCTTATATACCACCTGCGTCAGCTAACCCTATCAAGGAGGGCAGATGGTACACCAGGGAAAAGGGGAAGGCGGTGGAGATTAGCTCGTCCAGGAAACGAAAACTGCAGCGCAGGTTTGGAGAAGCCAAGCGCGCTCTAGAGGCTTTAGATCAGGGCCTGATCAAACCTTCCCAACTGGTCAAGTCGCCCGAACAATACCAGAAAGAGATGGAAGCGCTGGCTGCTAAACCATTAAGACCTCCCCGTGGTTTTAACAAACAAACAGATTCACTAATGGGGGCCTCAAAGCCCAGTGTGTTTTGCAGGATTACAGCGGAGCGCTCACCACCTCTTGCACGAATGGAGAGCTCGCCAACTCGGCATCCGCATGTCAGGCGCCGGCTATTCCGTGAAGCACCAGTGGTCAAAGCTTCAGTCTTTGATAGGCTGGGGGCAAGGACAGGACTGGTGACACCTTGCAGTGGCGACCTAAGAAAATCCAAAGTATGGTCATCTCTGCCTCAGAGGAGCGCTTGGAACCGGAAAGCGCTAAGCCGGTTGTTGTGGAGCAGGAACTGGAATCACAAGAGCTTGAACATTGCGAGGTAAAAGGCCTCACGGAAGAGTCGTTGGTAGATCGTTTAGCTAAGCAATTCCAGACCGATATCCCGGTCGAGGAGCCCAAGCTTGAGTTGGACGATGGCATGGAAGGGACCGAGACAGCTGACGTTTCTTGCAACATGGTTTATGTACTCCCCGCGAGATTTGCATTGCCAGTCGCTGCTCAGGATTGCGTGGGGACAGAAGAAGAGGGTGTACAGCCATTGCAGGTCACTTCAGCAGCGGCAACGCCTGCAGAAGATGGAGTCCAGCAGGAAACAGAAGAGATTCCGAACAAGGGGTCACTCATGCACTTCTCCAAGCCAACGCCAGCTATGGTCCAGCACATGCGACCACTATACACTATGGCAGACATCAGCGGTGTCAAAGTTAGCAAAATCATGATTGACACCGGAGTAGCCGTTAATGTCGTCACTACTCGGACCATGCACTTGCTTGGGATTAAGCGGGAGAAAATCCAGTCCACGTCTCTTGCACTCAAAAATTTCGCAGGCACAGTGACAAAAACCTTAGGGCTATTGTTCTTGCGCATTAAGGTCGACCCAGCAGAGGGGGTCTATGCCTTCTTCGTGACGGATTGCTATGCGGCCTACAGTGCCATTTTGGGCAGAGACTGGATCCACAGGAGTTACTGTGTACCCTCGACACTTCATCAAGAGCTGGTTATGTGGAATAGGGGAACAGATACGGCGGAGGTGGTCAAAGCAGACCCCCGTCCATTCCCGGTCTCCGCAAATTATGTAGATGCCAGATACTATTTGGAGCCTATCACTCCATTGCAGGTTAGTGGCATCGATGATAAGGGCCGCCCCATAGGGGTGACGGCCTCTGAACTGGCACAGTAGGGGCTCACGCTCACAAAAGAAGGCTTGGAAAGGCCTGGCCACGCTGTGCCCAAACCCTTAACCGATTAATGGATTACGACCTCTCGGAGGAGGGGATAGAGGCCTTCCACTCGATATATGAACGACTGTCATCATACATTGTGGAAAAAGAGGCTTATGATCGTATCGCGACCTTAGAGGTCGTTAATGAAGAACTTTCAGATCCGGAGGGCGAAGATGAAGTCTGCATTCAACTTGCCCCGACAGCACTGGACGATACAGCTCCTAAAGTTAGAGACCCTACTGAGAAGGTCAATCTGGGTACAGTGAGCGAGCCTATGGAGGTATCTATCAGCGCTTACCTAGAACCTAGCGAGAAACAGAGGCTCACTGACTTATTGCTAGAATTCAAGGATTGCTTCGCGGAGAAATATGAAGACATGCCCGGCCTGTCACCAGATTTGGTTTGTCATCAACTACCAACTCTCCCTGACAAGAGGCCCGTCAAGCAGGAACCTCGACGAATGAATTCGGAGACCCAGATTCTCGTTAAGGAGGAGGTAGAGAAAATGCACAAGTCGGGTATTATAAGGGTCGCCAAGTATAATCAGTGGCTATCTAATATAGTGCCTGTCCGGAAAAAAGAATGGCAAGATGAGAGTCTGCGTCGATTATAGAGACTTGAATCTCGCTACACCTAAGGATGTTTACCCCATGCCGGTCGCGGATATGTTGGTAGATGCTGTGGTAGGACATGAGTTGTTGTCCTTCATGGACGGTACTGCAGGATATCACCAGATTCCAGTCGCTGAAGAAGACAGACATAAGACCGCTTTCCGCAGCCCTGGCTTCGCGGGAGTTTTTGAATATGTGGTCATGCCGTTTGGCCTGAAGAATGCTGGTGCGACATATCAAAGAGCCATGAACTTGATCTTCCACGACATACTGGGAAAGGTTTTAGAGATATATATTGATGACGTAGTCGTCAAGTCTCAGAAGAAGGAGGACCATATCGCGGATCTCAGGAAAGTATTCGAGCGCATGCGAATACATAGACTCAAGATGAATCCGGCCAAATGCGTGTTTGGGGTCCAGGCAGGAGACTTTCTGGGGTTCATAGTTCATCAGCGAGGGATTGAGGTCCCCGAAGACAAGGCGAGCGCAGTTATCAACGCGTCTCCCCCGCGGACGAAAAAGGAATTACAGCGTCTGTTGGGTAAGATCAATTTCCTAAGACGTTTTATCTCTAACTCTGCAGGCAAAATCCAACCGTTCTCGCCATTACTAAGGTTACAAGGGCAGAATGAGTTTGTGTGGGAGGCTAAACATCAAGAGGCTTTCGACAGTATCAAGGCCTATTTGGCAAGCCCACCAGTCCTGGTTCCACCCAGAGCCGGGATCCCATTAAAGCTATACGTTTCAGCAGCTGAGGCCTCCATTGGCAGCCTGCTCGCTCAGGACGATGAGGGAGGTGTCGAGCATGCTATATTTTACCTTAGCTGCACATTGACAGACTGCGAGACAAGGTACACCCATATGGAGAAGCTGTGCCTCACTCTGTACTTTTCAGCGTGCCAGTTATGACACTACATGCTATCCTTTACCACTTGCATCATCGCTCAAACCGACCTGGTCAAATACATGTTGTCCCAGCCTATCTTGAGAGGCCGCATTGGCAAATGGGTATTGGCTCTCTCAGAGTTTTCGCTCCAGTATGTACCATAGAAAGCTGTCAAAGGGCAGGCCATCGCAGACTTTCTCGCACATCATCCTATGTTAGAGACACCCGCACTGAGGGAGTTAGAGATTGCCTGCACCAATACAACTCGACCAGATTTGGCGTGCATCCCTGAGTACGCGGTTTGGTACCAAGCTACGGTCTCCCTACAGCCTTGGGTATTATTCTTTGATGGCTCAAGAACGGACACACTGGCTGGCGCGGGGATTGTTTTGGAAAACCCGGCTGGTGACTGCTTCTCTTATTCTTTCCAGCTAACATTCCAATGTACTAATAATCAGGCTGAATATGAAGCTCTTATCATTGGACTCGAAGTCTTACTGGAAATGGGCGTACGGGACGTTCAGATTCGCGGCGATTCTCAGCTCGTTATAAACCAGCTCCAGGAAAAATATCGTTGTGCGAGTTGGTTGCTCGTGCCATATCTGAATCGCGCCATCGAGCTTCTGGACCAATTTACCAATGTCGATCTGGAACATATACCACGCAAGCGTAACTTTGCAGCTTATGAGCTCGCTCAGTTGGCGACAGGAATCACATTGAAGTATGGAGTGCGCAAGCGCATTTTGAAAGTTGAGCGTCGCACATTACCTTCGTGGCTTGCCCGACCTGATCCACCAGATGATCCCGTAGTCGCGGTACTAGAACCTATTGATGTGGATTGGCGAATCCCACTGATTAAGTACCTCAAACAACCAGACCCCGGAGCTGACAGGAGGATTCGCTTCCTCGCATTGAACTACTTCCTTCGAGGCGATGAATTGCGACGACGTGGGGAGGATGGTATAGATTTTCGATATGTCTATGGTCGAGAAGCTAAACGATTGATACGCGAGGTGCACACGGGGATATGTGGAGCCCATCAAGCTGGACCTAAAATGCGCTGGCTTCTGCGACGTCATGGTTATTATTGGCCCAGCATTTTGAAGGATTGTATCGCATTTGCCAAAGGTTGTGAGGACTGTCAAGCGCATGGTCTAGTCCAGCATGTTCCTAACATTCCGATGCAGCCTATTATTAAGCCTTGGCCTGCGCGAGGCTGGGCACTGGACTTGATTGGGATGATCCATCCTCATTCTTCCCTTCAGCACAAGTTTATCATCGTCGCCACTGACTACTTCACTAAATGGGTTGAAGCAGAGCCTTTGAAGGAGGCTTCCGGTGCCACCATTCGCCAGTTTATTTTCCGTAACATTCTCTGCAGGTTTGGTATCCCTGAGGTGCTGGTTTCGGACAGGGGGGCAGCGTTCATGGGAGGCCCCGTCGAGGAACTGGTCAATGATTTTGGTATTCAATTCATACATAGCACTCCGTATTATGCTCAATCTAATGGTCAAGCGGAAGCTAGCAACAAGACAATCATCACCTTACTAAAGAAGATGTTGGTAGAGAACCCTCGACAATGGCATGACACTCTGTATGAGACACTTTGGGCCTATCGCACTTCTAAACGGAATCCCACCGCCACGATGCCGTATGCACTTATGTTCGGTCATGACGCTGTCTTACCATTAGAAATTAACGTTCATTCTCTACGCGTGCAAGAACAGCATCATTTGATTGGCGAGGATTACGTTCAAGCAATGTGGCAGGAGCACGAAGATTTAAGCGAGCAACGCTTGGCAGCTTTGGACAATTTGGTGATGGAAAAACAACGTATCGCCCGCGCCTATGATAAGCGGACGCGTGGTCGTAGTTACAAAGAAGGCGACCTCGTCTGGAAGGCCATTTTACCCTTGGGTGAAAAGTTAACCGGTCGCGGTAAATGGACGCCGCGATGGGAGGGACCCTTTGTTATCCACCGGATCTTGGAACGCGGAGCTTTTCACCTCAGAGACGTCGATGGCGACATCCATCGCAACCCTATTAACGGCCGTTTCCTGAAGAAATATTACCCCAATGTCTGGGAGTTCGAAGATCCACCTGATCCTGTTCTTGCCCAGGCTGGGGGGCAACCTTAATCGTCATCGGCTTGAATCATTCGGCCTTTTCTCTGTGGCCTATAGTTCTTGTCTCTGCTTCCCCGATGAACATTGGGGGGCAACTCCATATCTGATAGGCCTTATCTGAGGCTTTATTATGTAACAGCCTATACATGAGGCTTTGTTTTATCATTATTGTATTCATTATCCAAGTTATCCCAGTTAACCTCAATGTTTTCAAATTGAATGTCTTGACAAAGTGTGTGAAGAATAGATGTGAAAAGCCTATACAAGAGGCTTTGTTTTAGACTAACAAATTTTTGCAGATTTCTGTTTAAAGCAGGAATTTCATACATAAAGTGGCTTTGAGGCCAGAAGCATACAACAGAATAGAGAAATACAGTTTCACATGCAATTACAAGGCCAAAGGTCGCTCTGACAGGAACGTAAAGTTTAAAAGTGACCGGATTTGGTTGCGAGGAGAAGGATCTGGGCGCTACCTCAGAGCACTCTTCCCCCCTTTACTCAGATCCTCCTCCGATCTGAGTCGCCACTGCTGTCATCGGTACTAGAGGAAGGGGGAAGGAAACAGTCCATCATATTCCTTCCTTGAGCCTTTCTTCCAGGAAGGAGTTGGGGTCCGGAGCGAGCGCGACTCACAACCACATCTACCTCCTGGGGAAAAACAGAAGCCTCGTACCCAGGCCCCGGAGGTAGACCGCGGGAGAAGAACAGTCGGCCTCAACGTGGCCTTCCGCCCTTCTGCCCCATGCTCCTCGCGGACAGTCTGAAGAGACAGCCTCTTCAGAATCTGATTCTGCCGCGTTAGGAGCGTGGCATGTTCTTCGGTTTAACTGAGACTGGCAAGTTCATCCAGATTTTCATAAACCAAAGACATGCCACTGGACCTGAGATTAGGCCATGAGGCCTACCCTGGTCTTGAGATTAAGCCATGAAGCTTAAGAATTTGTGGCTAAGGTTGAAATCATGGAGGGAAAATTTTAGAAACTGAAGAAAGAGCAACAGGTCTTGCGAGGAGATCTGTGGGAAAGACATGGTGGTTTGGTTATCGTTGTTCTTTGGAAACCGGTATTTATAAGACCAACTCTACACCGTGCGATAAGCAGTTGAGGCACTTTCAACGCCATCAATAAGAGAATCAATGCAGTTAAATGCTATAATCTCGGAAATGGAAGATATTGAAGACGCGTGGGAAGCAGGGCAGTCTCCAAGGAGGTAACCGCCCAAATTGGGGTTATCTTTTCAACGATTTTACTTATCATTAATTGTCAGACTGTAAGTGATATTTGGGCCGAGCGAAGCAGGCTAAATATTAAACATTAAATATTAAGTTCGTTCATACAAAGCAAAATGGGCCTGAGGTAAGAGGCCTAAAGTTTACGACCCGCATGGGTCAAGCGAAGTAAGTGTTCATCTAGATGAAAGCTAGCGTCAGCAGCAGCTCGCTCCGCTTGTCGGACTACTTCGCGTGCTTGAGCCAAGTTCTGAGTCATCGCTTCGAAGGCTGCTAAGGGTTGCTCTATCTGAGGTTCCTCTTGCTCAAGTTGGGCCGTCACCACCACCAACTGGGCCTTTGCTTCGATCAGTTGGGCTTGGAGGTCCTGAATGTGGGTCCGAAGGTGGTTCTGCGAGATCCGTAGGTCCCTGACGCGAATAGCTCGATCACCTAAGGAGTCGCGAGATGCCTCTGCTTGTTGTGCAACGCCGCAATAGTGAGCCTGAACCTGCCTAGCCTGCGCAGTCGCGACCGTTCTCTCATTAATTCGCGCAGGGAGGTTTTGTAAGAGCTCGTATATCTCAACAAATTCAACTTCGGTGATAGTGCGCTCGCAGCGAAGCACCATCAAATATTCTTGAGCTCTGGCAGGCGCGCCCGGTAGTAATATGTCAGGACCCAGAAGTCGCTGCAGACCGTCCCTCGCTTCGTCTATGACTCCTGAAGGAGCCACTTCGAGTACGCGAACAAGCCTTTCCAGCCTGTTAGGAGGTTCGGGAGGAGGGACATCGGCAATAGCATTAGCGTCAACAGCGGCCGCGGCAGGGACTTCTTGGGGCTCGACGATTGGGGCCGCGACTGTTTCCGGTGCTACATTTATCTCAGCTCCTACTTCTAGAACCTGGGGGGCAGGTTCTTGAGCCACCATGCCTTCACCAGCGGGCTCAGCAGGATCAGCGACAACGACCTCCTCAGCAGGGACGTTACTCTACGATTGGGGAAAGTTTATCAGGATATACAGAGTCAATCGAGAGATGAGGCATGGATTTTGGAATAGGGGTTACATGTGCAGCTGGAGGCTCGTCTGTAGTTGGTGTTGTTACAGGTTCTTCAACTGCCGCGGTGGGGTCAAGATTGAGCGATACGTCTGCCGGGGGTTGTACAGCGATCGATTCCTCGGGCGGTGCATCTGGCAGGGGTGCATTCTCTTCCGGCTCGGGTGAACTGTCCTCTATGATCTGCACAGGAATTGAGGCCGAGTTGCCAATGGTGTTGATAGGAGGTGGAAAGTTTTCAGGGCCCACGGGCACCGGCGCTTGTGAAGCAGTTGTTCCTTGACTAGCAGCTGAAGAGCCCTCCCCAGCGGTTCCAGACGGCCGGCGACGAACCTACAAAAGAGAAGGTTATGGAAGTTTGGGCGAAGGTGTGGATAATGCTTAGTATGAGCTTCTCGCTTCTTACCAATCGGTCAGCCGGTGGTTCATCTTCTGCCCAGGGGTCAGCGCGAGGGTCCGAGCGACTGCGCTTGCGAGCTAGAGCAGCTGCGACCTGTCAAAATCAAGGAGTTAGGACTTAACCCACAGAACGTGATCCTGAGGATAGAGGATTTCTTACTGTTTGTGGATCGTCGTCATCAGAAGAAGAAGAATCTTCGGCTGCAGGTTCAGCGAGCACTGCTTTCTGTTTTCCAGATTGTCCGGCGGCAGGGGAAGCACTAGTTGTGCGGCGGCCAGGGCGCGACGCACTCCCCTAGTACAAAGAAGTGTGAGTAAACGGAGTGAACAGTGAAGGAACTTGCAGAGGGTAAAGTTATAATACTTACCTCCAGCGGAGGTTCACGAATTACGATTCCAGCCTGGGCCGGGCGAGGAACTCACGCCGGTTGGATCACTTGAAGGGGCCGGGGCCCAGTAATGTCTTCAGAGAAGCGAGCGAGCATGTCAACGTCAGCAGGATAAGGATTCCTCAGCTCGCCAAAGATAGTTGCAAAGAGTTCGTCGTCTAGTGGGGTCCAGCAATTGACGGAGACTTCTGCCCACCAAATCTCATATCCTTCTTCAGTTCCGTCTACAGCGTCAATGACCTGGGCCCAATCAGGGAGATCGACTAGCGCGAGCGTGCTCTGTGCCGGCGGGGGCCCTGAGGGGGGCCCGAATCTGCGCCAAGAGGTGTTGTAGTTCCAGGCGTCGTATAGAGGGACTGGTACCAATTGGACAAGACCGAACTGACGGGCAAAGTGATTAGGAGCATAGAGCTCGTAGCTAAGTTCTTCGGCGGCGATCCTGATATCTGAACAGGAGATCGCGCGGCGAAAAGCCAGGCGAGCGCGGTCGGAATAGCGAGGATCGCCAGGAAGAAAACCATATTTGAGCAAAGATAGGAATCTTCTGCTCAGAATTAGGTCACAGTACAGCATATCGTCTAGCAAGTACAGATAAGAAAAACATTCAGAATAAGGGGGAGATGAGTACTTGTCCTCGCGGCAGAACCATCGACCTAAGAGTTGGTTTGCCGGTGGAAGTAGCAGGATATCTTTGCGGCGGAAAAGTTGAAAGTAAGTCTGGATCCAAAATCTAAAATCCAGAAAGGACCAGATATGTTGGTCTCAAGTGGATGCATCGTTGCTTGGTACAGCATGCGATAGAGGGCTCCCAGTACCGGTTGTCCGAGCCCAATGTTGCGGCCGTTGTAGAGGGCCGTTGCTAAGAAGGTCCAGGTGCCAGTGGGCTTACAGGAAGAGGTGCAGAATATGAACTTACACAGCCAATACTCAAGAAAAGCGATTCCTCCGGTCGCGTTGTGTTCCCGGCTGTAATACGCCAACCATCGCGGGTAGGAGCCACTGTGAGCGCTGCGACCGTGTTGGGCCACGAAAAATTAGTTGACTCATGAAAAATTAGTTGTAGCATTTGCATTACTTATATGATAAAAAAATAAATAAATAAATAAAACTATGAAGATCAAACCTTTCCAGCTGCAAGAACTCCATGCAATCACGCACTACAACCCTTAATTCGCAAAAGTAACGAACAAAAAGAAAACTCCAATATTCCAATCATAGATTAATTATCTTTCCCACAAAAAAAATCAGCAAATTAAAAACATTATATAAAATAAAACATGTATCAGAAATGTTAACGTACAATAACTTTACCCCAAAAAAATAAGAAGAAATAAAAGAACAAAAGAGGCATAAGCCCCATATCTAAGAAAAACTTGGGGAAACACTCATTTCGGGTGAGAAGTGCCACTGACTCTCAAAGTGGCTGAGAGTAGAGCACTACAAAGAAATTTTTTGGAGAAGAAAAAAATTAGAGCCCCCCCCCCATGCCTCTAATAATTTTTCCCACATTTCATACATCAAAATCCAAATTTCCTTATGCAAAACCTAACCACGCTATTATTATTATTATTATTTTGTAATTGTCATTCTATGTATTGTTTAAAATATATTTTATATAGAGAGAGTTTCTATTAAGGAATCCCTTTATTTGGTCATTTTAAAGAATCTCTTATGGGACTCACTATTCGATCACATCTCGACAAATTTATTGTTTAGCTTTTAGCTCTCCATAGGTAGATCAAATTTGCAAATCAATTAAATTAGAAATCTTTGAAGCAAGATTAATTAAAAGATATATCTCAACTTAATCCTAGATAGAGAAAAACACAGAGCGCTAGGGTTTGAGCGAGGCAATAGATTCTTGGGGGCTTTGTCTGGCGGTCCCCCGTGTCAACGATGGCAGATGCCTCGTCGGTGCGTGGCGGGTGCAGCCAGACTAGCTGCAATTTCGTTTGATTTTCTGGTTTTCTCAGGGAGGGAGACGCTGCACAAGTCTGAACGTTTCTGAAATTGGTTGGATCTCACATCCGATGGTGGCGTCGACGAAAAGGTGGACTCAATTGTGCCGCCTCGTTCTAAGCAGATGGTTGGGTGGAAGATCGTGCCTTTTGGCCTCCGATCGGGCCGCTTTAGTCTCTACCTTGAGGCAGATTGTTTCATCAATGCGCCAGTCCTACACGAATCTGACCCAGTGGGATCAAATGGCAATGGTGACCGGCCTCTTCTCGGTGGTGGAGACATGGGCTGGTGGATGAGGGTTGATCGCAGGTGTTTGGAGAGGAAGTGGAGCCTATGGATTGGCTGCTAGATAGAGTGGTAGTCTGTGATTGATGGGGGACCTATATGGGTTGGTTTTAGACCAGCGATGGTTGTTATTGGAGGTTTGATGTTGGCCGATCGGAGAAGTGAAGCAAGTTGTGGCGGTTTCTTCTCATGTTTTATTAGGGTTTTCTTTTTTAGTTTAGTTTTTTGGTTTAGTCTAATAAGTCCCTACTCTGTCAAGCTAGGGTATTGGGGTCTTGGTATGGTAGTTGCGTCGGTTCATTCCCAAGGACTCAAGTTACTATTAGTACTTTTTTATGGTCAAAGTAATGGGGAAAAACTCTTGCACATGGTCTGGCGGTTTTGGGTCATGGTATTGAAAGGAGTAATTTTCGTCTTGAGGTTGGCTATGAGGAGGTACTTTTACTCCTGGAACAGTGTGGATGAGGTGCCATTGATATGACATTATTTCTGGGGACTAAATGTTTTTCTCTCGGTGTTTTCTTGTTGTCAATGTGGTAGTGACTTGCTCTTGCACGTGGTCTGGATGGTTTGGGACAGGGTGTTGATGAAGGGGAAGTGGTTGTTCATAATGTTGGCTACAAGGATTTATCGTGACTCTCGGAATTGGTCTTATACTGTAGCCTGAATTGAGGGGCAATTACTTTGGTTAGGGGTTAGGCCCATTTGGCTCATGGATGTCACTGTGGATGACCGACCTATAACTAAGGTTGTTTTTAGGGAGGATAGTGGGGAACTTATGTCCACCACCGGTCATTCCCGACTTATGTAATCTTATTATTTTGAAATAAAAAGTTTTTCATTCTAAAAAAAAAAAAAAAAATCTTTAAAGCATTCATAATTGTGATGTACCAATGAATTATTTAGGTTGGACATATTTAGTCCATTCATTAATTTTATCTAATTCAGTTTCTTAACAGTTAAGAGACTAGTTTAGAGTCTGATTTCGTGGTCGTGGCTAATTGTGGCTCAATATATGGTATAAGGCTTAGGTTTTGGTGTTGGTTTGGCCTAATCTTTAACAAACCGTATACCACAGTAGTAGACAATCCAAAACTTTTTGTTGGATTTTGGTGTTGGGGTGGTCACTTCCTTTTCATATGTAAACTCAACTCATTCTAAATAATGAGCTGTTTTTCAATGCATATCAGGAGGTGAGTGGAGGACATTTTTGAAATTTTATAAGACAATTCTAGAGGCAATATAGATATAAAATATTAATTAGAGAATTTTGATTGATGGACGCACCCTACCATGTGACACGGCGGCCACATCCAAAATTTTCTAGTAAATATGAATTCTCATTCCATCCTTACATATGTAGCTTGAAATCTTAATTTGATTATGACAACATAGTAAGAGAATAATAATAAATTTATATACACGTAGATTCTAGATAAAAGAGGATGGTTTATAAAAATGAATGATTACGAAAGTTTACATAAATAAATACGGGGAGAGGATCCTCTCCTGACCTATTTTTCACCTGAGCTTCCTGACCTTTTCATCATAAATCGACACATGTCCAATAACACATCTAACGGTCTAAGATTTCACCTGCCTTTGTCTTTTGTCCATTCAACTGCAAATTCAACTTCAGCTTGAGGACCTTATAGGATTTGTGTGAATCGGTCCGATCGACAAGAAAAGTGATGATGAATTACACTACTAATCGATCTCTTATTGTTTCTCACAATCCTATGATTTCCTTTGGTTACTCATTTCCCTCATCTTCTAAGTTCTAACTCTGCCTTTTCCAAATCTGATTAATTGGCAAAATCTCTTGGTCTCTCTTTCCAATTCTCCCTCAACTCTATATCATTTCAAGTCTGTACATATCATTTTTAGTACCAAATATTCCACATTTAACAATTAACATTATGATGAATTCACGACCGGTTTAGCAAAAGACAGTATCTGTGAATTCAAGTAGCTACTTACTGTGCTTAGCTTGCCCTTTTAATTCTTCTGTGCAGTAACAAATTTGCAAAATATAAAAGGATGACAATCATAAATAATGGGTTATTTGAGATTGCAATCAAATACAAGTTTCAATCTTTATTCAGTAATCAAAACGAATAGAGTTTTTCTATCTAGATAAACCATTCAAGCTAACAAGTAGAAGATAATTATTTCTCAAGATAATGGTCTTGGTGGTGTGGAAACCCAGGAACCAGATCCGGGAAAATAAGAAGATTGAGATGGCAGAGAGAGAGAGAGAGAGAGAGAGAGAGAGCACGTAGAAGAAGAAGATAGGAATGAGAATGTTTTGATCTTGTTTCAGCCATAGGATGAAGCTGCAAAAGATAAATAATTACAAAAACTTATAGCAGCCGTTAGATATGTTATTGGACACGTGGCAATTTATGATGAAAAGGTCATGAAGCTTAGGTGAAAAAATAGGTCAGGAGAAAATCCTCTCGCATAAATACGATGTCAACCCAATAAGAACTTATATTATTAGTTTCTTTAAGGACCAAATTCAGTTTGACTCCTTTAATTTTGAGTCTATCTTCACTTCATTCTCTGAATTTTTTTTTAATCACATTGGTCCTTGCACTTTCAATTTCCATCACCTACGTCCAAATTTTAAAATTGACTCCAATCATGACGTCACAAGCTGACTTGGCACCTACAGCATGGCCCACAAGAAAGGCAAAACAGACATTTTCACAATAAAAAAAATTAAATGAAATAACTTGACAACTGTTATGGTTTCCCCTAGGGCTGGGATCGGGCCGAGCCCGTGTAAAATTTGATGGGTCCGGGTTGTGATTTTTTTTTTGCGGGTAGGGCCCAATTAATGATTTTTTTTTTTTGGGACCGAGTAGGGCTTGGACTGATTTTTACGGGCTGGGATTTCCGGGCATTCAGGCCCAAAAACCTGATTAGGGGGAAGAGAAAGAAAAAAAATAACAACTCACTGATAAAATCATTAAAATGAAACCAAATGAACAACAAAGTTACAAAACAAGTTACGCACCTCAGTTTTCCACATTCCACCAGTTCAAAGTCCAACTGAACAAGATCCACATTCCAACAGAACAAATTCCAGATTCAAATCTTCCAAGTTCCAAATAAAAAAGTTCATAATCAAACAGTCCCAACTCCCAAATAAAGTTAAAAACAAGTTCTGAACATTGTAGAATGATAAAGTAAAACTGCAAATGGACATTCCAATTTCCAACGGCTTAATTTCAGTATCTTCCAGCAGTGAGTTCATTGAGCTTGGACAGAAGGCTTGTTCCTTACAATTCAAAAACATAACCAGCAGCAATTCAAAAATAAAAAATGTGAGCAGCCATTCAAAAACATGACCAACAATTTAAAAACAATCAAGTAATCAACACTAACTAGGTTCTGCGACAACACTCACAACAGTTTGCTTGCCTTTTTTTTGGAAGCTTTTGCAGCCTTCTCTCCACTTTGTTTGTCTGCAAATTATGTGGAAAAAATGTACAGAGTTAATCACACACTGAGTCAAACATTGAAAGTACTAAAAACAAAGAAAAGAAATTAAAAAAAATACAAACATCAGTGGCCATATTTAGAGTATAAGACTATGTGGCAGCGTGATTGATTGAAGCTGAGGAAAATAAAAAAATAATCAAAACAGAAAGTACCGTTATCAGAACCAAAATTGATGTCAGACTTTCCTGACAGACAGTGGGTCGGAGAAATCAATGGGTCGGAGACCAGCATCCCAACAATGAACTGATGAAGTATAAAGGGAAGGTTTTACTTACAGTGGGTCGGAGAGGTCGAACCGGCAAAGACTCGAAGCAAAGCGGAGGTAGAACTTTGAAGCGAGTCAAGCGACAATAGACGGACAGGGTGGGTCGGCAGCAGTTCAGCAAAAATGGTGGCCGAGACTCCGAGAGAGAGAGAGAGAGAGAGAGAGAGAGAGAGAGAGAGAGAGAGAGAGAGAGAGAGAGAGAGAGAGAGTCGAAATGTCGAAGAGACGAGAGGCTGCGGCCGTTGAGTTGCTGAAGAGAGTGAACTGAGAGACTGAGCGGATTGGGACTTAGGGTTAGGCGACTTAGGTCTTTAGTTGGGTTAGAAATCGCCTGTGCACACATACCGTAAGCCTGATTATAACTACCACTAATATGCAAACATGTGTTGATTGTATCCATCTTTGGTCCTTCGGGCTAATTTTTTTTTTCTTCGGCCCGGGCCCGGACCATATTATATTTATTTCGGGCTGGGCCTTGCAAAACAGATAAAATAAATTCTAAAGCCTGGACCTTTTGGGCCGGTCCCAGGTCAAATTTCGGGGATTTGTAGGGAGAAGAGAGTGGGAAAGAAAGAAGAGAGCTCATGGTGACATATCAGGCTATTCGTGAGCTAATGTGAAGTATAGTGAATTGGGTATTGAAGTTGATAGGACGACATCGGTGAGGTATTATTCGAGGCCGAGATCGGAGGGTTGAGGCAGAGGGAGAATAGGTCGAAGCTGTAGTGGGGTCTGCCAACGATGGAGAAGACGAGAGTGCTTTTGGGCTCCGATTTCGATTGAGTGTGAAGCCGGGTTTGAAAAATTTGTTGGGGAGATTTCGGGGCTTGTTGAGAGAGAGAGAGAGAGAGAGAGAGAGAGAGAGAGCGGTGCAGGTTATTTTCTTGTATTTTTTTTTTAATCTTTTTATTGTGAAAATGTCTGTTTTGCCCTTCTTATGGATCATGTTGTCGATGCTAAGTCAGCTTGTGATGTCATAATTGGTAAGTCAACTTGTGATGTCATAATTGGAGCCAATTCAGCTTGTGATGTCATAATTGGAGCCAATTTTAAAATTTGAACGCATGTAATAGGAATTGAAAGTGCAAGAACCAACGTGATAAAAAAAAGTTCAGGGACTTAAGTGCAAATCAACCTAAAGTTAGAGGAGTCAAACTGAATTTAATCTTTTCTTTTGATGCCAAAGAAATAATGATTACGTGCAAAACCATCTTGTTTGATTAATTAAGTTCACCGATGCAGTAATTTCTTTTATCGTTTAATTTTTGGTTCATGATCAAAATATTGCTAACACCTTTTTTTGCTCTGTATACACACATCGATCTGTAGCAAGTCTCTCAAACTCTCCTTGGGACTCTGGGTCATTGCAATCCTTCTCCAAACAGTCGAGAACAACCATTGATCCTGAATTTTTTTTTTAGGTTTTGGTGTTGGGCTGGTCACGTCTTTTTCATTTGTAAACTCAGCATATCCCTACATTTAGGGTGATCAAAATCTTATTTTGACCATGACAATATTGGTAATAAAATTATACACACATAGAATCTTGCATGAAATACACTCCCCTACACTACTAGAAAAACGGCCTATGGGCACAGCACAATGGGTACAGTTGGGGAGTTGGTGGCCAATTAAGCACCAATGATCACAATTTTGCCACAGTTAGAACAAAGCTGTCGCTCTAGTGAAATTATGACCAGTAACAGTGACCAAATAAGCTATCCGTCGCAAATTTGAAATGCTAAGTGACGAAATAATCTGACCGTCGCAATAAAAGTACATCATGACAGTTACATTTGAGATTTATTCATTAAAATTAAATCCGTCCGTCGCCAAAGTACTCTCTCCTCTTTCTGTTTTTTCACTCTCTTCCTTTGCCAGCTGCACAAAGCCATCTTCTCTCTCTATTAATTATTAAAATATCTCTTCTATCCGTCGCCCAGAGCATTCATGAACCTTCTTCTTTCTTTTTTCAAAAAACTAATTTTTTTAAAAAAACTAAACCCTTATCAGCTTTAGACATTAAAAATAAATAAATAAAAAACCTTACTAACGTCTCCCATTTTCCCAGCCGCACACAATTATCTCTCTCTGTTTTTTTCTCCATATCTTCTTTCTACCTCTTTACCCATGGCCGCTCTCTCAGCTTCTTCTTCCTCTTATCATCTTTGCCCATATACTGATTTCATCAAAATCCAACAATGTGTAACCGAAGCTTCTGTATTCGGTCCCTCGATCGATTCATCTAGATGTCACATAGAAGCCATGAATCAAAAAGAGAGTCCGACGGTCTTCCCTCCTTCTCAGAACCGAAGCAAGGGCTACCTCGTCAATTTTAGGTAAGTGAGGTTACTGAGATTAGATGGAACTTGCTTTCTCCGATTCTTTAATTTTTCGTCTTCAAGTTCTTGGTAAATATTTGGGTTTGTTGAGACTAGCTTTTTTTTTTTTGTACTTAGCTTTTTTATATGAATTTTTTATTAACTTTTCTTCGATGTTGTTTTTTCTTAATTTTTCTATCTTGATTCTCTTTTAGGTTTTGGCCAATTGTGGATTGATTAAAGCAAGGTACTTCCTCTAAAGCAAGGTACTTCCTCAAAATCTGTGGACAACTAATTTCTTTTAAATGTTTGATTGTGCTGATATAGCTAGTATATAATTTAGATTCTCTGTAGTCTGAATAAAAGAAAAAGCTTTCACAGAAGCATTGCTGCCTTGACTCAACCTCAGAATGAATGGAGTATACCATTTGAGCTTGAGGTTAGTAACCAGAGCTATTATGTTAACTCCCAACAGGATGTTAAATGATAGTCAGTTGTTTATAGCACTTGTTTATCAATGATCTGAATGTGTTTCTTGGGTTGATTAGGTGTTATCTGGGAAAAGAAGAGATGGTGAAATTTAGAGCAACATGGGTTATATCAAGAAGAAACTCGTACTTAGTTCAGGTGATGTTGTGCTGTAAAAGAAAATGTATATGTTTGTGGTATAAGACAATTGTGTATTCATTTTGAATACTTTTGACTGTTGTATAAAAAATAATGTATTCATCTGTGATATAAAAGAATAATGTATTTATTTTTTAGGGTTATTATCACAAATGGTACCTGAACTTATCCTCTATTGTATCGATGGTACCTGAACTTCAATTTTGATCACAACCAGTACCTGAACTTTTCGATTTCATTTTAAATGGTACCTAAGCCCACCTTCGGTCACTATTCCGGCCAAAAAAGATAAATATAAAAGAAAAAAATAAGTTCAAGGCAAGTGTATTATCAATAAATCATCACTATATATGATCGCAACCATTGAAATCATCAAAAATTATCACTATGACTGCCTCACATGCCGTTTTTAGTCGGAATAGTGACCGGAGGTGGCTCTAGGTACTATTTAAAATGAAATCGAAAAGTCTGGGTACTATTTGTGATCAAAATTGAAATTCAGGTACCATCGATAAGATTGAGGTATAGTTCAGGTACCATTTGTGATAATAACCCTATTTTTTAATACAAAAAATTGTCATACATGGGTCCCATGATCTGAACAGAAAAGTTTTTTTTTTTGTCAGAAAACCACAAATTGCCACGGACACGAATCATATAATATTAAGCAAAATGTCAGGAGAGAGAAGAGAGAGCGTGAAGCAAATAGGAAAGGTGGTCCAAATATGGGACGGACAGATTTTTCTATCAATGGAGTCTGTACAAATGGTCACGGACACAAATCTGACTCTATTGCTCAATGCCCACTGCTAACCGCCCCAAATAGAGTCAATGGGGACGAATTTTTGGGTGTGCCTATAGGCCCGATTTCTAGTAGTGCTAGCTAATAGCTATACGTATGTGGCTTCTAAAAATGAATGATTACGTGCAACTGTACATAAATAAATACGAAGTCAACAAATTAAAACTTTGGCTATTAATTTCTTTAATGCCAAAGAAAGAATGATTACGTGCAAAACCATCCTGTTGGATTTATAAAGTCCACAGATGGAGGAATTTCTTTCGACTTCTGGTTTTAAATGGGAAAACAGACATTATATAACACCTTATTTTGCTTTATATACACGTACGCGCACACATATTCGATCTGTACCGAGTCTCTCGATCGATCTCTCTCTCTGGGACTCTGGGCTGCAGATTTGCGGTCCCTCTCCGAACAGTTGGGAATAATGGCTGTCCATAAACAAGTACAATTTCTTCTTCTCTTCACTCTGTTTACCCCTTTCGCAACACCACTAACCTTCAATTTCTCCACCTTCCCCAATGACACCACCTCTTTGTTCATAGAAGGAGATGCTTATACCGACGGCAAACTCCTCCGGCTCACCAAAAGCACCAGAGAACCGAAAGTGGCTGGCAACGTTGGTCGAGCCACGTACAGCCAACCATTCCTCCTGCGGGGGAAGTCTCCGGAAAACTTAAACTTGCAGACTTCACCACGCACTTTACGTTTGTCATTGATTCTCAAGGCAACAAAACCTATGGCGATGGGTTGGCGTTCTTCCTGGCGCCAAAAGGATCCTTACTCAACAGTGCATTAGGAGGTGGCGGTAAGCTTGGCCTCCCCGTCGCAGACCTTCCGGGAGGGAATGAGTACCCGTTTGTGGCAGTGGAGTTTGATATCTATCGGAATCCACTGCCAAGCTACATCGACCCTCAATACGATCACGTGGGGGTCGATGTCAACAATCTCAGGTCTAATATTACCATGGCTTGGTCTGGAGATATTCCGAATGCAAAAATCAACAGTGCTTCGATTAGTTATAACTCCAGCTCAAAAAATCTTAGTGTTGCATACACCACTTTTGTGAATGATACAGCTGGTATCCAAAAGCAAGTGATCAGATATCTTAATTACGTGGTTGATCTGAAACAGTACTTGCCCGATTGGGTAATTGTTGGGTTCTCTGCTGCAGCCGGTGATAGGATTGCTTTGTCCGAGATCATCTCATGGAATTTCACTTCGACTTCTATCGTTGATGAGATTGTTCATGCGACAGACACTGCACCAGCAACACGGAACCCTGATACAGTTGAACAAAAGTCAAGAAATAACAATATACCACGAATTGCTGTGGGGCTAGGTGTTGGTGGAAGTATCTTGGTAGCGGGGTTGGCTTTAGTTTGGTTCATCTTTCGGAGGAAGAGGCAAGCACTTAAAAATGATGAACGTTCTATGGTGGCACTCAATGACGAGTTCGAAAGGGGAACAGGCCCCAGGAAGTTTTTGTACAGCGAGTTGGCTAGAGCCACGAGTAATTTTGATGAAGGAGACAAGCTTGGAGAGGGAGGATTTGGTGGAGTCTATAGAGGATTCATAAAAGACTTGAACACATATGTTGCTGTTAAGAGGGTCTCCAAGGGATCCAAACAAGGGCTAAAGGAGTACGCAGCCGAAGTCAGGATCATCGGTCAACTTAGACATCGAAACCTTGTGCAACTCATTGGTTGGTGTCACGAAAACGGAGATCTCCTACTTGTGTATGAGTTCATGCCCCACGGCAGTTTAGATTCTTATTTGTTCAAAGCAGAAGGCTTCTTGAATTGGGAGGTAAGATACAAAATTGCTCTTGGCTTGGCCAGCGGTGTTCTTTATCTACACGAAGGATGCGAACAATGTATACTGCACAGAGATATCAAATCAAGCAATGTTATGTTGGATTTGAATTTCAACGTAAAACTTGGAGATTTCGGCCTAGCTAGACTTGTGGAGCACGAAAGAGGATCGCTAACAACGATTGTGGCTGGAACTAGGGGCTACATGGCTCTTGATTATGTTGTCACAGGCAAGGCTAGCAAGGAGTCAGATGTCTATAGCTTCGGAGTTGTTGCTTTGGAAATAGCTTGTGGGAGAAGATCCATGGATTTCGATTTGGAAAGTAAGAGGATCAACTTAGTGGAGTGGGTGTGGCAGCTTTATGGAGAAGAGAGACTTATTGAAGCAGCTGACCCAAAATTGTGTGGAGATTTTGATGAGAAACAAATCGAGTGTTTGATGATTGTTGGGCTCTGGTGTGCTCACCCAGACTATAATTTCAGACCTCCAATACTACAAGCGATTCAAGTGCTTAACTTCAAGGAACAATTGCCCATTCTCCCAGCAATCATGCCAATGGCCCCTTCTTTTGCTCGTCCAGTTCGGCCATTGAGTGATACTATTAGTGGTTCTGAAATAGGTCTTCCTAAGTCTTCAAATATTTCCTCAAAGTTGGCTTCATCTTCTGCAAATTATCATTCATCACCTCTTTGATATAAGCAATAAGCCTAATGTAATGATAGTGAAATTATTATCCTGTGAATTGCACTACTTTTTTTTTTTTTGTTAACTTTCCAAAGAAAAAGAATTGTAGGCCTCAACTCTATGCTGTATTCTATGACAAAGTGACAAACACATATTTGTAAAGGCTAATTTTTTAGGTTAATTCCTCTTAATGTAATTCAATGTTCCTCTTAGTGATTCCTCTAAATTTTTTTAAGGTTGCAAAGCCTAGTCTTCCCTACTCACTAGTTGCGTTAGAGAACAGCAAAAATTACTTAGAGGATGTGTCTTATTCTCGAACCTAAAAAGAATGTGACATCATATGTAATTTTTGATCTTAATTAATATCAATGTTTTAGAAAGCTAAGGCGTACCCAAGACGTTTTTGGGAGAGCTTTACTAAGATGTAAGCATCGAGGTTTAAGGCATAAGTCTTATATTATATATGTATATGTGTGTGTGACATATATATTATAATTATAATGTAAGAAAATAAATGTATCCACTACTAATTTTTTATCGACTTAATCTCGATCTATCCCTTTTTAATCCTGTTGCAGAGTAGTCCAGCCTTCACCATGGATTTCACTATTCTGATCACAGCAACTTATATCGTTTTGGGTTTTGAAAGAAAAAAAATGGTTGGGTGTGCGCCTTGAGCAGCATTATGCGCTTTGCACGCCTTGTTTTGCACCTTTTGCACGTCATCGACTTGGCATCCAACTGAATCATTTTAAGGGATCGGAAATTTTGTGCCTATGATACCTCAGGCGCGCCTTGACACGCATTTTTTAAAACATTGCTTAATATATGGTTGTTTTCCCATAATTTCTTCTTCTTCTTTTTTGTAATATTAAAGAGAGTTTTTATTATTAAAAAAATTGCATGATGCTAGTAAGAATAAGTCCAACTTTGTTATAAATTTATTATTTAGGTATAGGGCAGCTCTTTTGTTTTATAACTTAGGTCAATTGAGATTGCCAAAAAATTTGTCAGTTGATTTTTTTTTCTTTTTGATCGAGTCAATTGACTATTTTTGTCATTGAAGTTGACTTTCTTTATATTATATATATGATGACTATGACGATTCCGATGTGATTGCTTGATTTTGATCTCAGAGTTATAGATCAAATATTTTGTGAGCTGCTCATCGCCAGCCTCATCTTGGATATAGGTGGTGGATTCTTTTCTTTCTTGATCTAGATTATAGTTAAGATGCTTGGGTGGTCTTCTTATATATCTACATGCATGTGGCATGTTTTTGGGTTGTCAATTTTATCTGCCGAGGGATTCTGCATAATACATTTGTTTACTGGATCTTCGTTTAGAGCTTCTTCATCAGTGTCAAATTTCATATCTTCTAATTCTCAGTTAACTGTTCATCGGCTTAGTAACAGTGCCGGCTCGAGCCGAGCCGTTAATGTGAAAAGACCATTTTGCCCTTCTTCTGTTGGAATAATTACGGTTTGCTGTTTGATCTACCTATAAAATGTGCTGAACTGATAGAAGCGATCTTTTTCGTCTCTCTTCATTTTTCAGTTGAGTTCTGCGTTCTATTGTTGACAGAGAGTGAGAGAGAGGGAGAGGGTTAGTAACAGTGGGTAGGTTCTGCATGTCATCATTTACTGCATTTTTGTTTGATTTAGGACTTATTTGTTGGGTTTTTGTGAAAGAAATTCGTTTCGAATCTTTGTATGTGATTGATTTGGGGTTTGGCTTATGCAGGGGTTTCGGATTCTCGGTTTCGATTGAGCTGGCAATCTTTTGATCAAATCAGACGATCCGATAGAGCAATCAGATATCTTTGAGACTTTGAGCTTCAGGTAAGCGCTTCTTATTTGGTCGGTTGGTTTTGAATGTCGGTGCATGCAATTTTGTTGTAATGGATTTCTGTAAATTTTACCAAAAACTGGAATCATTACTTTATGTCAAAATCTCATGAATGTTTCCATGCATGAATGCTTGCTTCATTTCAAAACCTTATGAGCGTTTCCATTATTGACAGATACATCAGGAGAAGTCCATCGCAATATCACAGATTGGAAGGTTTGTAGACATGGTTCCTCACTCAAGTTTTTTTTTTTTCTTACCCATTATTCCTTCTTTTCGTCTTTCTAATTCTGACGCTTTATGTAAGCTTTACAGGTGCATGCATGTGAAGGTATGTGGGTTTATCTAGCTGTGTTTGGTTTGGCATTTGAATTTGGTTTTGTAGGTGATTTAGCATTTTTTTTAATCTGGGTTTTGTGTGGGTTTGCATTAGAGCTGTGTTATGTGGAATTAGATATGGGAAGTAGTTAGATTTAGCAAATCGTGTTATGCATCTGTTAGTATATATCATTTTTTGCTTTGTTGTTATTTCTGCGAGCAATTTTTCATTTGGTGTCTTTATGAACACTTCTTTTTTCTTCTTTTTTTCATTCCAGGTGTAGCATCTCTCTTATTCATACTGTATTGGATTATTGTATGGAGTTGATTCTGTCTTATTTCGATGAGGTCAGGTTAGATATTCCATTTGTTTCCATTTCTTATTTCAATGATTGATAAGGTTGGTAATTAAATTCCATTTGTTTCCCATAATTGGAAGAGCTAGAGTCATCTGATTGGTAATATTTGAAATTAACAGGTGAAGAAGGTAGGTAACTCAGAGAAAAAGAAGAGGGGGACGGGAACAATCGGTACCTTTTTTATTTTTTTATTTTTTTTTATCTTCCTCGAGTTTTTGGGTTTGCTGTGTTTGCATGGTTTCTGGGATCATTGATTGTATGATCTTCATGTTTGTGTTCAAGGTGTGGGTGGCCGTGATACTTAATTTCAGAGCCAATTTGGACTCTGGAGCCTCGAATATCATATGGGTTTTATCTGTTTCAGGTATTTGGGGGTTTAATTTTGAGATAGGTTCATGATCTTCATAGTCTCTGCAAGCCAGATCACTGGGACAGTTAGCAATGAATTTCTTGAGTTCTCTAATGTGTGGAATGTTGGGAGCATATTTTCATTATTTGTTGCCTGATTTCGTTCTCATGTTTTTTTTTTTTTAATTCTGTTCAATCTTCTTTTCTTTATAACATACTCAACATACTAAACAAACTAATAGCCGAGCTAACAAATGATGCGCCCTGCTTCTGGGAGTCTTCTTATGCTTCCTTTGATATCAATAATTCATATTCTAAAGTGTTTAATCCCAGATACTTAAAGACCCAAAAAAGAATTGCTGATACTTCTAATGTGTACAGAACATTTACATTGACTTTGTAGTCACTTTGGCCTTGACTTATTAACATCTAAATTTGTTTTGTTGATGCAGCTTTGGCATCGTTTATATTTGAAGTTTGATCATGTCTAGCTCATAATTGTTGAATGGAATCATATATCCCAATTTCAACTGTACCAATGATAGCACAGTGAAACAAATGTTCAATTGATAGGTCATGCATCGATCTTGGGGCAATTGATGTGGAAAAAAAATTGTGTTTCTTCCTAATATTGCTACTAAAATATGCTTTTCAATACATGTTCAGGTGTATCAATACGTAATGGAAGAGAAATCCTTTTAAAGGTAAATTTTAAAGACATACCATACTAAGATCTTTAACTTTTATAAAATTCAGTTATAATATTACCTTTGGTATTTTTTTGTACATGAAATAGGCGTGTTTTAATTCATGCAGTCCTCATTGTCTTGCATTTTTTTTTTTTTTAGGACGATTGGAGAAGGTTAGAGGAGCCTTATGGAAGTATATTCATAAGTATTCCAACTGTTCTTGATTCATCGTTGGCTCCAGAAGGGCAACGTATTCTTCATATTTACGACCTCTTCCATTGAAGACTGGGAGGTAAATATATGTTATCAAAATAAATAAATGGTGGACCATTATTGTTCCTTTCCCCACCCTCTTCCCTAACCCCTTCTAGAATCAGTGTTTGTAAAATTTGAATTGTTAATGAGGTGGTAATTTCTATATTAGGGACTTCTCTCGAAAGGACTATGAATCAAAGAAGGAGCTTATGGCAGATGTCATCATTAGCAGATTAGAGAAGATACTATTTCAAGGGCTTAAGTCATCCATCGTTTTTAAGGAGGTAATGCTTACAGTATTGATTCCAATCATTGTGAGCTATGGGTGTTGATTCGTATTGAATAAAGGGTTGGTTGAAACTTGAACTTATTGTGGTTTAAGTAAACTTACAATTCCTGTATCCAACTTCCTTTTGGCACATTGCAGTATTAAACATGTCCATTGCTCTGGCTATTGCTATTTGGGATATAAAAAAAATTTATATCCTTTTTTCATTATGAAACTTGCCTCCTTTATAATTTCTGACTTTTACTGTCTCTTTCATAATTTCTTACTTTCACAATGACAATGAGACCAGCATTGAATCAGCAACATCATCGACCAAAACCATCAACAAAGAAAAAATGGACTGAAATGTCATGACACTTTTGGTGTAAATAGAACTGGAGGAAGCAACTTTTTGGACAACCTCCACCACTGATCATCACTAGCTAACAACTTCTTAGCACACATATATGCTAATGGAAATCATCACTTATTTTTGGCAAGCAGATTAGGCATTCATTGTAATTAAGTTAGCCTACAAGTAGAACAACTTATTTTTGGCAAGCTGTTCCAACAGCAACTGTAACCTGTTTTTGAACACTAGATTTTAGTAAAACAAGTTCTTGACGAGATGCTCTATCCTTCTAAACTTTCAGATTTCGTTCTAAAACCCGCAGCAACGCGCGGGCATGAATGCTAGTAAACATTGATTTCATTAAGCTAGATAAGAGAAATTAAGCTACCAGTTTTAGATGCTCCAAAAAGTCTAGTTATTTATAACTACTACAGAATATTTTTGATATTTGTTTTAGAAATCTTTAATAATGATTAATGAACAAAGATCGAGGAGAGACATGTAGAAAAGTTTTTAGCTATGTTTATTCTTTACTAGCCAAATGTGCCATTTAACTTTAATAATCTACTAGCCAAATGTGTCTTTAGTTCATTTGTTGAAATTGATATTGAACATGCTCAAAGTTATAACACATTTTCCGATCATATTATAATCTTGCTTAATCATAAATAACATATTTTCTGACATCTGTATATGTACCTTAATTATAGACATAGATATAAGATATCAAACTGTTCTTTTCCAGTTCAAATCAAAACAAAGATTCCTACCTGGACGACTTAGGCCTGGGCTCGGTTCGGGTCGGACCGAACTCGAAATTTAGTAAGACCGAGACCGAACTCGAAATAATCGGTTTGGACCAGTTTGGGCTTTTTTGAAAATGGAAACCGACAAAAACTAATCCCAAACTGGCCGGTTCGGTCTTTGGGCTTTTCGGGCCCAATATGCAAATTATACAAAAATTCGTTAAGAGGCGAGGTTCGAGCCCCTGACCTCTTACACCAAATCCTTGCTCCCAACCACTGGAGAATGAGATGCTATGGGAACATTATGTTCGATGTTTATATTTATTTGTCCTAAGCGGTAGAAATAAAACAAAACAAAAGGCTCTGCCCTCTTTTACTTCCTATTCTCTCTTTCTTTTCTGGTCTTCTTCAACACTTTCTTCTTCTTCTTCTTCTTCATCTTCTTTTTCTTCTTCTTTTCATCCTCCCTCTTTCTTTTCTAGTCTTCTTCGACACTTCTTATTCTTCTTCTTCTGCAGTTCTATTCATATATATATATATATATATATATATATATATATATTTTCTTCCTCCTCAATCCCCATTATGCAGTTCGTCGGTGGCACATTGGATGGAGGGGAGAGTGAAGAGGGGTTCGGTTAGCAGGAGTGAGGATTGGGCTGGGTTGACCCGAGGACTTGGGTGAAGAGGTGCCCAGATCTCTAGATCTAACTATTCTTCTGCCAATTGGGTACAGCCACCCACTACAAAAAAAAATTCAATTGGCCACGGCGCAAGGCCGTCGCCAAAAGCCAAATTGCCGTCACAAAAGACCAACGGCGACGGCAAAATTGCTGATGTCGTTGGTGGCAATTTTAGCTACGGCATTTACGCCGTCGCATAGAGCAATGGCGACGCCACCAACGACATCGGCAATTTTGCCGTCGCCTAGCCGTCGCCATTGACCTTTGGCGACGACACTGTTGCCGTCGCAAAGTGCATATCATTGATAAAAAAAAAAACCTGGCATGCAATTTTGCATACCAGATTTTTATTTTTGGAGCAAAAGAAGCCAAATAATAAATTTTATATAAAATGCACCAAAACATGAATACCAGATTAAAATACATATATAGCTGATAAACCTCTTTGATCAATTGAACACCACTTGTCATCAATCAGAGAACAAAAGACAATAAGGAATGCTTTCTAAGTACTTGGCAAAACACAATACAACACCTTCTCTAATATTAGTGATGATTTCTGTACATCTCTAATGAGAGATATTATTGATCGGTGCTGAAGAAGATTGACAACAGCAATTTTCTCCAGTTCTTCCACAACATGGTCAAGTTTCTGCCAAGGACGATGAAATATTTAATGAGTTATATATTTAAGAATTTTAATATACAGCAATATACAGGATTGACTACCATACTTCCCTTGCATCAATATCCAGCAATATTATTGATTGGTGTTGAACTCGTACATATAAAGATTTAATTATGAAATCTTAAATGCATGTAGACAAAGGAAACTTCAAGAAAGCATACCAAGCAGCAACATGGAGCATGATATCATCCGCTTCCCTGCTGAATAAGCTATCTGCTCCAAAATTTTGATGGGTCCAACCTCAAGCAAATGCTGACTTCACTAGTAGCAAAGACATCCACCCATATCCCCAAGTCTTCAAAAGTTGTAAGTACTTGCATGGGAAATAATATAGATATAAGCTACTGAGAGGAAAAATCAATAAACCAGACCAATCATAATGCAGATTCCCATTTATAAACTTATTATATAGAAATGGAAGCATGCACAAGACTTATATAATACATATAAATATATAGAGAGAGACGTATATGAAAAGGCAGAGGACAGCAGGATAATTTAGCATTTCAAAGAGAGAAGAGTGATCAATAAGAAAGCTGTCAAAAAATGTGAAGTATCTCTGTTTTATATTAGACTAGAAATTTTTCCCGTGCTTTGCTGCGGAGTTTGTTTTTGTAAATGAATTAGAACATCGAAATACAAAGGCAACATTGTTACATATTATTGAAGTAGTCAAACAGTGTTTATACATATTACATTTTAGTTAAAGCTTGTTCAACTGGAGCTGGTGCAAAAGTGCTAGAAGGGTTATAAGCTAATCTAGCAAAGGTTTCAAAAAATGCAGATGCAGAGAGGTGATAAGAGGAAGGAGTCCTAGAATACAATATGTACTATGATGTATTTTCAGTTGGTTATCAATTAGTAGATAGTTATTATTGACACTATAGAGACTGAATTCTTTTGAAATAAAACAAAAACCCGAACAGAACAATGATACTCAGGATGACATACAGGTATAGTGGTGAAATAGAGTGAGAATGATTGAAGATTATAATAGGTTGAAGACTTAATCTTTTTCAAGTATAACAGATTCGATGTTGATGTATATTTTTGAAAGAAAAGTGGTTGAGAGGTTTGAATTACAATTGTAAAAGATGCAAAAAACAATGTGTTCTGATATAGTATTGTGGTAAGAATATATTACTCAACCATGGCAGTACTGATAGAACAAAGAGTCTCAATTTTTTGACTTATGATTATGCATTTCTAACAAACTGTCTAAATTTATATGTTCATGACGCGAATTATATAAATTAGCATATGTAGTACTACCATGATTACAATGTAAAAAAGTGAATTAAAAATATGTGCCTCTTATAACCAGTGAACTGTAAAGGCCATTTGCTATAAAGAACTTCAAATGTTTTTTGCTCTTTTAGAAACAGTAGAAACTAATTGCTTTGCTAAGATGGTAGCAATGTTTAGACTGTTTTGTATACAATGTGTAAAGGCCAAACAAAACAACAATGAAATCTTAAAATTGATCGTATAACTACCGAAGTTCACTTAAATGCAAAGTTCCAGTCATCTTAAATGAAGATTAAGATTAAGTACAGAAGATGACTATAGTCAAAAGATTAACTGTAGTCCAAAAAAAGCAGAATTTCATACCAATGAGAGAATACATGGTTGAACATGTAGCTGTAAGCAACTTATATTGAGAAAGTAATTAACTTATAATGCAGAAAAGTATAAAACATAAATTAAAAATATAGCTTGGGATATATTGGTATAAGTCAATTATACCATTTTTCTTTCATAGGTGTGATAAATGGCAGAAAATGTAGTTAGAAATGTCAGAAAAATAAAATGGGATAGTATTTAGTGGTGATTATAGTTGTGTGATATTTACCTCTTGGCTTTTTTGTCTGGTTCAGAGATGAATAATTCTCTTCTACTTGTTTCGATGACTCTTTCCCTCTCAGAAGGAGGATGGTCTGGAGTTGCAGTTGTTGGATCTTTTTGTCAAAAAAGGTTTTTAATGTCAAAAGGTCAGTGTCTAATCGTTCACTGAAGGTACAAAACATCAAATATTAGATCAAATATGGGATATCGATGAAACAGGGTTTAGAACATATATAAATGTTTGCAGACCAAACCAGTTGTTACAATTTATTAAATGACAACAAAGATGAATGAAACTAAGAAACCAAATAGAAGAGTTGTTGACTAAAGCTACAAAAGCCCAAATTTCACATCAAATCTGGGATATTGATAAGAGGGTTTAGAGCATACATAAATGTTTGCAGATCAAAATAAACACAGAGAAAATGAACTAAATTTCAATATTACTTATTTTCTGATGATTTAAATTTATATCAATCAAATTCCAATTCAAAACTGCAACCTCAAGATTTGAAACTTCCAAAGCAAATCTGATATTGAAATGCTGTACATATAGTCATTCTAGTTAGGTAATTCCAAAAGAATAAACATAGCTGCAATACAAAGAATTCATAACATATACTAGGCTACTTTATGTTTATGGGTAAAGTACAAAAATTACAAATGCACATATTTCATGAAACAATTGAAACCAAACCTACCAGGATCAAGAAAACCTACAAAATTCCACCACAGAAACATCCATAAATTAATAGATGAGACTACATGCACTGAAAAAACTGATTGCTATCTTCTAACAAACCCAACACCAACAAAACCACATCGAAATAACTGACAAAAAATCAATCTTTGAAAAATAAATCAACTAACTTCACCCCATAAACGATTTGGGATGCAAACAAAATAGACTACCATATTCCCAAAGAACTTAAAAACTCAATCTTTGACCAACTAAACTAGTTGGGATGCAAACATAATAGATTATCATATTCCCAAGCAACTTAAAAACTCAATCTTTGACCAACTAAACATAAACTTTTGATCAAAAATCACAACTTTCAACTCAAAACACAACAACCTGAACTCATTCATCAAGTAAAAAGATGGAACAACATACCCAGAAACGAACAGAAAGAACAAAGCCTTGACTTGGGTATTGACAATCAAATCAAACAAACAAACAAAGAGCCCTCTGTATATGAAGATCAACGAGTGAGAGAAAAACAAAGGAAGAAAGTTCGAGGAAAATGCGTTTAGGGCCATCTAAGAAGATAGCCCCCTCTCTCTTTCTCGTGATTTAGTTTTAGTTTTATACAAATCAATGAATCCCCTAACTTTTCTTACTATTACTGAACGAATGGGTTCTAAGTGGCAACAAACAATGATCCAAAGTAACAAAAGATGAGATTACAATGCCATACCTCATCAGTGTCGTCAAGGATAAAATGAAATGCTTTTAAAGGAGGGAATTGGTCCACCAGCCTTTGAAGTACCTAAAGCCTGCAGAAGAAGAGAAGCAGAAGCAGATATAAACCACAAATACCATGTTATAATATCATGAATACCTTGGTTTATATAAACCACAGATATACCTGGTCCAGTCAGCGATTCCGGCCTTCCCGCCCACGTGATTCGTCATCGCCGCGTCGATATTCACAGTCACCCAAACAAATCAGAAGTAAAAATAATAAAATCCAGTTCATCAGATGTAATCAGATCTCACCTTTTCCTTTCTTCTTCCCTCGATCTTTTGCTGGGTTTACATAGGAAGTTAATAGAAACATTCTGGTTGGTAGATCTAATGGTGAAGTTGATAGAAATATGGTGAAGAAATTCTGACCTTACCCAAGAAAGGTGCTTGCAGATTCAGCGGCGAACTGGTCAGATCGAGAGAGATGACAAACAAAGAGATGAAGGGGAAAATCTAAATAGCATGGAGCGGGAATGGGTCAGATCGAAATGCACACGAGAGAAGAAAGAGAGAGTAAGGGCTTTTTTTTATCGAAGAGAGGGGAAGTTCAAAGACTATTTTTCCTCTCGATAAAAAGAAATGTGACTTGGAACAGCAGCCTCTGTTACAAATTTAGAACCTAACGCAACGGCAGAGCTGATGCAGTCGCGAAATTTCAATTCCTTACGACGGCTATATTTTGCCGATGTAAAAGAAGATAGTTTGGCGACCCTCAGTGCGACGGCACATCGTCACCGTTGCAAACTCAATATATTGTTGCGACGACAAAATTTTGCCAACGCAATAGAGCGGTCATTGGCGACGGCAAAGGTTTGCTGACGCAAACTTCCGAAGCCAAAACAATTCTTTTTTGTAGTGACCGCCATAGCCCAAAGTAGGCCTCATCATATGGCCCTTGGGCCCTAAGCCCGCCCGGCCCGACCCTTCCATTAGGGCGGGCCGGCCCGACCCTTTCTCAAATAGGGTAGGGTAAGGGTCATGCAAATGAAACCCGGCCCTACCCTACGGCCCGGCCCGATTGAGCCCGAAAGGGCCAAACCCGGCCCGGCCCTAAAAGCCCGACCCGGCCCGGCCCTAAAATTTATATTTTATTTTTATTATTTTTCTATATTACATATTTACATAAAAAGAAATAAGAAATATGTTATTTTAGAGAATGGGTATTAGATTGAACATTTGAACCCAATTAATTTATGTAAATCTAATTTTTATATCATACACTCCAAAGAGAATGGACACTAATTTTTTTATAAATCTATATTTATATATCATACACTCCAAAGAGCAACCTCTATCAATTCAAATAAAATGAGAAAATCAACCGTTGGATGTGATTATTACAATAAATTATGCGTGTGGTTAAAAATTTAGTCAATTTCACCATAGTTTCGAACCCGATCGGATTGGTCAACCATATTCACTTGTATGTTTTCTTGGTTGACCGATGGCGTGACAACCGCAAAACGTGCTAATTTTTTTACATCACATTTTTAAATATTTCATCAATGGATGTGCGTAGATATAAGATAAAAATTTCAAATTTAATTATAAATATGTTGGTCTATACCAATTTGCCTCCTAAAGTTGTATAACTTATACATTGCATTTAAATGATTAAGGTTACCCTCCATGAGCAAAATGGCGGACGAAATGGAATTTTTTAAAATAAACCGTTGGATGTTGTTTTCATATGAATATATGTTAGTGGTAGAAATTTCAGCAATTTCCGCCTTCGGTTGGACCTCGATCTACCCGGTCAACTCAATACCCTAAATAGAACATAAAACAAATATGCTCTTAACTGGTCCTTGGCAATTCACTTTTTTCGATCTTTCAGCTCCCACACTCTCATGAGTAGGGGGTCTACTTACGGATGTCAAAATTCCGCAACGTTTGTCCGCGCATGGTGCCGCTCCCCTTAGGGAAGTTTGCTTGTGCAAAGCGTTGACCGCTACGTTGGACGCCTTATTCACGGCATATCGGCCTAATTTCTTTACACAATACCTATCAATGTTGTATAAACATATGAGAATTTTCAGATTGGTCGATTTTCATTTCAAAATTTTTGGATCCCACATAATCCTTATATGTCTTGTAATGTAGTATAACTAGTTTATTAGGCTTGTTACCCTCCATGAGCAAAATGGGGGACGAAATGGAATTTTTTAAAATGAACCGCTGGATGTTGTTTTCATATGAATATATGTTAGTGGTAGAAATTTCAGCAATTTCCACCTTCGGTTGGACCTCGATCTACCTGGTCAACTCAATACCCTAAATAGAACATAAAATAAATATGCTCTTAACTGGTCCTTGGCAATTCACTTTTTTCGATCTTTCAGCTCCTACACTCTCATGGGTAGGGGGTCTACTTACGGATGTCAAAATTCCGCAACGTTTGTCCGCGCATGGTGCCGCTCCCCTTAGGGAAGTTTGCTTGTGCACAGTGTTGACCGCTACGTTGGACGTATTATTCACGGCAGATCAGCCTATCTTTACACAATACCTATCAATGTTGTATAAACATATGAGAATTTTCAGATTGGTCGATTTTCATTTCAAAATTTTTGGATCGCACATAATCCTTATATGCCTTGTAATGTAGTATAACTAGTTTAGTAGGCTTGTTACCCTCCATGAGCATTGTCAGATTGATCAATTTCCATTTCGAAATTTTTGGCCCGCCCGAATAAGCCATAATTTTTTTTTATTTTTTCTATTTTTTAATTACGTTTCTCTTTTTTCTATAATATGCAATTTATCTCTTTCTTTGTAATTGATTTCATAAGTTTTGTTTTCTTTAATTTCTATTTTCTTTGTTACAGAACAATTAATATTGGGAGATTTATATAGATAGTTAATTGAATATAACCACCTTAAGTAATATTAATAAATGTTATAAGTTACAAGTATTATATGAACATAAAATATGTTCAATAAAAACAATGAGTCTTTTATCACCAATATATACCATTAAGCCATATTTTGAGAAGAAAAAAATAATGTTTTTTTTTTTGTTAAACAAAATAAGGCCCTTTTTGGCCCATTTCGGCCCTATTTGAGGGCCGGCCCGACCCGGCCCTTTCGGCCCTAACGGATCGGGATTTTCGGGCGGGTAAGGGTTAGCATATTTAAGCCCCGGCCCAACCCTACCCGGCCCTAAATTTTGTTGACTTTGACTAGGCCCGGCCCGACCCGACCCTAAGCCCTAAAATTTAGGGTAGGGCAGGCCCTAGCCCGGCCCATGATGACCCCTAGCCCAAAGTTGGAGTTGCTAACAGGTCAGGAGTTTCAGGCTTTCAGCCAAAATTTCTAGCAGGTTTGGGGTTGAATTGTTGATAATAGGGCTGAGTTTTCAGAAATTGGGGAAGAACAAGGGCTGACTGGCTGAGATAGTTTCGAAACTGCGGTGATGGTCACTTCTTTGGCTGAGGAGCTGAGTGCGATAACTGATGAGGAAGAAGCTAGAGAGGATAAGATTGGATAAGAGAGAACATAGAAGATGCTTAAAGAAAGGGATGCAATGCTAGATTTGCAGATGAAGCCATGAACGGGTTGACTGGCTGAGATGTTGTTGAGAGAGACAGAGGCTGTGATAATCAAAATGGAGGAAAATCGGGCCAGATCGGGCTTTCGGTCTCCAAATATGTAAAGCCCGAGACCGAACTGAAAAAATATATTCGGGTCGGGCTCTAAACCGAACCAAAAATTTCTAAATCAAAACCGAACCGAATCTGGCTATTTTGCTCGGTTTGGGTCGGGTCTTCGGTTTTTCAGGTCCGGACACCCAGCCCTAGGACAACTTAATCAGACAACGCAGGACAATCAACATAAATAAAAAAATAAAAAAAATAAAAAAAAACATAGTCCACTAGTGTGAGGTGATTCAGATAGAGTCCATGTTAAAAGTTTAGGATATCGAACTAGATAATTGCACACGACATCATATGCTATTTCATGGCCGGCCTAAATTATTATGATAGAATCTTGGAAGGTAATAGAGACTAATTAGAATGTCATTCTGTGTTTTGGAAAGTTCTTGGAAGCGAACCCATTGAAAGAGTAGTTTTTAACTTACACACCCTAGATAACATTTTAAAATATTAATAAATCCATAAATATAAGTTTTATACAAGTAAGGATACTACACTCAAAAATAGGGATTTTAGCCATTTACATTAATTCTACGGATTTTTTTACTCCTTACACCACTCACTTATTCATAAAGACTCTAATAAGGTCTTTCCTAATACTCAATTCAAATTTTTTTTTGAGACTTTTTTTTTCTCTCACCTCTTTGTTACATAGAGAGAGAGAGAGAGAACCCATAGGAGACTTCACCGGAGTCAGGTCATTACCCGCAGGACTCTACTTGCCACCCACCGGACTTCTCTGAAAACAGCATCAAATGTCCTCAAAGAGGTCGTCGGAGATCTCATAGGTCGCCAGAAAAGTTTATTGCCCCAAATAGACCTTTATTGCCCCCCAATAGAGGGGCAATAAAAGTCTATTGCCCCCCAATAGACCTTTTTTTGGGGGGGGCAATAAAAGTTTATGACACCTCACTGGAAGTCCCTAAAGAGGTTGTCAGAAATCTCATATGAAACCGGTGAGGTTTATTGCTCCCCCCAATAAACCTTTATTGCCCCTAATAGACCTTTCAGTCACCGGAATGGAAAAAAATCTTCCTAAAATTAGGCAACTAAAACTTTGATTAAGGAAAAAAAAGAGGAGATTACATCCATTCAAAACACTTATTACGCCCGAAGAGACCTTTATTGCCCCCAACAATTTTTTTTTTTTTTTTTTTTTATAGGCCTTCTGTCCCATTTACAACCCAAAAAAAAGAAAACGACGCCAGCAAAGCCCGGACTCGAACACGTGGAGCTTCGGAGGTCTGCATCTTCAACTCATATCGACTCCGACATTAAATTTCTAGTTTGCCTTGAAATCGGAACTTCCCTTGAACTCAAATCGGCTCCATTTTGCTAATTCTGACTAGCAAAATTGGCCCCGCCTCTAACGAACAAACCGGGACATCTGAAGAACAAAACCGTCTTAAGGAATCCAGCGTCGCCTCTGTCCAAAATCAGCTCAGATGAAATGCCCCTATGCGTCTCCTGACCTCGGTCTTTCTGCATCTTCTGCACAACGACCCAAAACCCGGACTTCTACGGCTTCTGGCAATGTGGCGGAGAATCTGAATCTGACGGCAGTGGTGAGAAAGAAGAGAGAGAGATCGAGGTCAGAGAACTAGAAATCGCGGTGTTGACTCCGGCCTCTCAGTGGCGTCGTCTCTGGTCTCTACCACGGTGAAAAAGTCATTGGCGGCGGTGGCCCTTAACGGACCTGATGATTGATCGTAGGTGTAGAGGGAAGAGGGGGGAGAGAGAGAGAGAGAGAGAGGGTAAAATGTGTGTGTGTGTGTCTATACATACATACATATATATATATATATATATATATATATATACAGGCCCGATCAAGGGCGGACGTCCGCACTATCGCTAAAGTGCAGACGTCGACGCAGCAGGAGGCTTCCAGGTGGCGGCGACAGCGCGGAGCTTGCAGGAGGGAGGTCGGAGGCGTCCCGGACCATTCTGGGCACCGTTCGAGGTCGGAGGAGGTCAGGCTTGCCGGTTTCTGGGCAGCCACCTCACCTGCAACTGCAGGTTCTGTGCAGCACCACAAAGCCAGTCACCGGCGACTCCACCCGACCGCAGACCCCTCCGCACGACCCCTGGCTCCCTCCTGCAAGCTGCGCCGCACGATCGCTGGTAGATCGAGGCCGGAGCAACGACGTCCGCACTTTTTCTGAGTTGTGGACTTCCGCTCTCGAACGGCTCCGTATATATATATAGAGGGCTTCCACTAAGGGATCCCTTTTTTTGGTCTTTTATAGGGATAGACATTATACCAACTTTTAGATCATATTTTCACATCTTAACCGTTCAGTTTTTAGGTCCTAATGTATAGATCACTTCTGCAAATTTTCAGCTAATTAAATTAGTGATCGTTAAGGTATCCAAAACTGCAATTTACACGAACGGACCTAATCTGTCAAACCGGAACCGTTCGTGTTTATCATGGTAAATTGCAGTTTTGGATGCCTTAACGATCATTAAATTGGATGAAAATTTGCAGAAGTGATCTATACATTAGGACCAAAAAACTAAACGGTTAAGATGTGAAAATATGATCTAAAAGTTGGTATAATACATATCCCTATAAAACACCAAAAATAGGGATCCCTCACTAGAAGGGCCCTGTATATATGTGTGTATATATATATATATATATATTGCTTGAGTAAGTGGAATAATTTTGGTAATCCTTATGTTATCAAGTTTTATTAACCCTAAGCGTTGTCAGAAGCTTCATCTTGTGCGACGCCGTCAACCACCGCGCCTTGTGGTGGCACTATCCTCTTTCGATCATGCTACAGGGCAGTGTACTCGTTTGGAACTGTCGAGGAATTGTAAACACAGAAACACAAAGAGCTCTCATCGATCTCATTCAAGCAAAGAAACCTTGCCTCATCTTTCTTTCAGAAACCTTAGCCTGCAAGGGTTTCATTGACTCTCTCACCGACCGTTTGCGATTTAAGGGAAGTTTCTGTGTTGATCACGAAGAGGATTCACAGGGGCTAGCGATCCTATGGAATGATGATATTCATGTGAACCTACGAACACACTCTGCGCATCATATTGATGCAGAAATCAATAGGCCAGGAGAAGCAATGTGGCGTTTTACTGGTATATATGGCTTTGCAGCTAGAAGAAGTAGAGATCGTACCTGGGCCTTGATTGACGATCTTGCAGCGGAAGGCTGTCATCTGCCATGGCTTATGGCTGGTGACTTTAATGAGGTTATGTCACCAAATGACAAGTCAGGAGGCCCTCCTAGGGCAGCAGCTGCCATGGCAAAGTTTCGCTATACTTCCAACGCTGGTTTGATTGACATGGGGTTTGTGGGAAGCCGGTTTACTTGGGCAAACAAATTCACAAAGGAGCGTCTGGATAGGAGTTTCCAATCTGCACAATGGAGAAGTCGCTTTCCATTTAGTAGAGTTCTAACATTGCATCCTAATGAATCTGACCATAGTCCATTACTTGTGGAAATCAGTACTGATCGAATTCGAAATAAGAGGGGTTCAAGAAGATTTCGTTTTGAAGAGATTTGGTATGGGAATGAAGAGTGTAACGCCATAATTAGGAAAGAATGGGCAGTACCTACAACGGGAAATGCTCTCAAGCAATTGGGTCAGAAAACTAAACAAGCTGGAATGAAGCTAATGCAATGGCATCATACGGATTTTGATAAACAGAAAGTGGAGATGAGAGTAGTACAGGAAAAGTTAAATGATCTTATGAAGATGCCTTATTCTCCTAAACAATATGAAGAGCAACGTGGTTTGCATGTTAGATATAGCAATTTACTTGCACTACAGGAGAAGTATTGGCGTCAACTATCACGAGCGTTATGGCTGCGTGATGGAGATAGAAACTCTGCTTTCTTCCATAGACGTGCGAGTAACAGGAGGAGTCGCAATACAATCAAGGGACTTGTTGATGAAAATGGAGTATGGCAAACTGAGCCCTCTGAAATCCATAATCTCCTCATGCAATACTTCACAGACGTATTCACTACTGAAGGTACAGACGGTGAAGCAATTAGAGAAGTAATGGCTGCAACTCTAGTCAAGGTTACTGAAGAAATGAATGCTGACCTAACCAAGCAGTATACAGATGAAGAAATCAAAAAGGCTCTTTTCCAAATGCATCCATCCAAAAGTCCGGGTCCAGATGGTATGACTCCTTTCTTCTATCAAAAATATTGGGATGTAGTTAGTTTTGATGTATGCACTGCTGTTCGTAATCTGCTTACAAATGGTGAGGTTTGGAATGAATCTAGTTTCACTCATCTGTGCTTGATTCCAAAAATAAAGGATCCTAAAGATGCGACGCATTTTAGACCTATTGCATTGTGCAATGTTATTTGCAGAATTAGTTCAAAAGTGGTTGCTAACAGATTGAAGCAATGGTTGCCTGAGATAATATCTCCTCTACAAAGTGCATATGTACCTAGCAGGTTAATATCTGATAATACACTTGTAGCCACGGAAGCAGCACACTTTATGCATCAGCTTCGAAATCAAGAAACAGGTTTCTTCTCTCTTAAGCTAGACATTAGCAAAGCATATGATCGATTAGAATGGAATTTTCTACATGCAATGCTAACCAAGTTGGGTTTCGAATTAAAGTGGATACAAATGATTATGAATTGTATTACTTCAGTTCATTATGCAATTCTGATTCAGGGAGATGTGTCCGCTCAGATTTTTCCTACTCGAGGCATCAGACAGGGAGATCCCTTGTCCCCATACCTCTTCATATTATGTGCTGAAGGTTTATCAGCATTAATTTCCAAGGCAGTGGCGACAGATAACATAGCTGGTCTCACCATGTGTCCCCAAGCTCCTACGCTTCATCATCTATTTTTTGCAGATGATAGTTTTATGTTTGGCACTGCAACTGAACATGAGTGCATTCACTTTAGAAGAATATTAGATACTTATGAAAAAGCGTCAGGACAGAAGGTGAATTTTCAAAAAAGCAGTGTCGTATTTAGCAATAATGTTAGGCAGGAAGAGCAACTGAAATTGGCATCTCTTCTGGAAGTGAAATGCGTCAAAGAGCATGATAGATACTTGGGGTTGCCCCTTCGAGTTGGAAGATCAAAAACAGCACAGTTTGCTTACATAAAAGAAAAGTTGACAAAAAAGCTTATCACTTGGAAGTCAAAAATTTTAAGTTCAGCAGGAAAAGAAATTTTGATCAAAGCAGTAGCCCAGACAATGCCTCTTTATGCCATGAACTGTTATTTATTACCGAAGGGTCTCTTTGATGATATGCACCAGCTTTGTGCTTCTTTCTTTTGGGGTGACACTGAAGGAAAAAAGAAGATTCACTGGAGAAGCTGGGAAAGGCTTTGTCTCACAAAGAATGAAGGAGGTATGGGATTCAAAAATATATATGCATATAATTTAGCCATGCTGGCAAAACAAGGATGGAGAATTCTCTCCAATCCTGACTCTCTTATTGCTAGATTATTCAAGGCCAGATACTTTCCATCTTGTTCCTTTTGGGAAGCTAAACTTGGTGACGCTCCATCCTTCTCATGGAGAAGCATTTTACATGGCAGACCAGTGCTAAAAGCGGGAATTCAGTGGCATGTTGGGGATGGAAATAACATTAATATTTGGTGTGATAAATGGATTCCAAACTGCCCACAGTATCGCATTCAAAAGCCACCCAACACCAATCTGGAAGTTGTAGCAGATCTTATTGATGCTAGAGTGCGGGTTTGGGACACAGTGAAAATTCGAGGTACTTTCCCTTATGATATTGCTGAAAAAATACTCTGCATATCGTTGAGTAGAAGAAACATTAAGGATACTTTCTTTTGGAGACCTGAACGCAAAGGTTTCTTCTCTGTTAAGTCTGCTTATTGGATTGCACGAGAGAAGGTGTTAGGAAATGTGCTTACATCCTCTTCTCAGGGAAACCCTTATCATGTTCTGTGGAAAAGAATTTGGCGAGCACATGTTCCAAGAAAGGTACAAATTTGTATCTGGCGTGCATGCCAAAATCTTCTACCTACAAAAGAAAAATTACTCCAGAAGGGTTATACGGGGGACACTGATTGCTTATTACGTCCTGCAAGATTTGAGGATAGAGCGCACATTTTTTGTAAGTGTCCTACAGCCCAAATAATCTTATCATCTCCTCCTTTCAATCTGCAAGCTAGTCTGTTGCCACATCTAAACTTCATTGAGTGGATGCTAGAGCAAGCTATGAACCTAAAGCAAGACACTTTCAAGAAGTTGCTTATGATACTGTGGGCATTGTGGAAGAACAGAAATACTAAACTCTGGGATGGTTGTGCACAAACATCTACTGATATTGTGTTCAGCTCCTTCTCTTGGTTGGATGAGTTTAGAAAGGCACGACATGATGCTGCTGCCAAGCTAGTTAAAATGCAAAAGAAACCATGGAAGCCTGATCCAGAAAAGCGATGGAAACTAAATGTTGATGGTAGTTTCTTACCAAACCAAATGAAAGGTGGTCTAGGAGGAGTCTTGCGTGATGGGGATGGTGGTTTCAAAGCTGCATTTACACAGCCAGTACAACATGTGGATAGTGCCAAACAAGTAGAGCTCCTAGCAATCAAAGAAGGTTTGCAACTGTTACAATCTTTGAAGGTACAATCTGTGGTGATAGAGTCTGATTGCCTGGAAGCTACTTTGGACATAGGAAGCGAAAGGTACGATCTGATTGAGTATTATGAAATTATTGATGATATCAGGATGACTATGGCGTCCTTCCCAGGAGTGCAGATTTGTTTTGCTCCTAGAACTTGTAATGCAGTAGCTCATAGGCTAGCTAGCATAGCTTTTGATGAAAACTATACATCAGTTTGGATTGATAAGGTTCTAGAATGCATTCTGGACGCTTTACAATCAGATTGTAATCAGCCTACTTAAGGCTTCTTTCAATAAAGATAATTATTCCATTCAAAAAGTGGAATAATTTTGGTTCATTTTGACGTAAATTCTCATACATTCACATGCAACATGTAATTAATTATCTTCACTTGCACGCATTTTTAATTGGTGTTAGCTCAGTGGTTAGAGCACCCACTATCTAAGATCCAGATCTTGGGTTCAAGTCACCATAGGAGTAAGAGTGAAATCCTTTGATCCTCTTTAAAAAATAATAATAAAAAAATAAAAATTAATTTTTCTTTTCTTTTTCTCTTATAACGATACCATTACAAAAATTGTTGACAACCTAGCCTACTTCTTTCTCAAAACTTTTGCAGCACTTATATGTACAATTACAAAATTACGTGTATGTGGCATTCCAAAGGTGAAATACTACTTATGTGATATAGTGAAACAATTATGTGTTTGGTGTAGTAGCCATCATATAATATTCGGTGGTCTGTGTAGCAATTATATGGTATTGATCAATGTGTAATAGCAGTCATAAGGTATTAATATTTGATGTAGAAGCAGGTATATAGTATTATTTCATACAATATACGTTATTTTCGAGTGCAATATGTGGGATATTGCTCAGTGCAGTTTTTTAGTGAAGTTTTACTTGTGCGTCATTGAACTAGTGCATGCAATATAGTCCTTGGTTCAGTAAATTAAACTTCTTTTTTTTACCACAACATCAAAGATATTTTCATCCAACTAATCATGAAAAATTGAGAAGTTTGAATTTGAATGATGGGAATATATAACTAAAGTGAGATTTTGATAAAATTATCATCTAAAAAATGCATATTTATAAAAATATCGTCTATTTAACTGAGATTTTAACAATGGATTTAGCAAAATAACTAATGTGATTGACAGAATAACAGTTGAGTGACCAAAGCGATATATTTAAAAATTGAGTGATTAAAGTGTTGAATGAGTGATAATTGAATTATGTTCAAGTAAATCCTTATTTGCAATCCTCTATATAAAGAGGCCCCTATTATCAATGAGAATACATAGCACGACTACAATTTTCTCTCAATTCTCGTTTTTCTAAAACACGTTATCAGCACGAGCTCTAACCCTACCCCTAAAAACCAAAACTTTAAAACTCTTCTCACCAAATCCCCCGTAGCTCCTACGCGCCCCTGCGATCGTTGCTCCCCGCGAGCGTGCCTTGCATCTGCTGCCCCCGTAGCCCTACGCTCGCCTGCTGCCCCGCAACCACTGCACACAGCTAGCCCACGTTAACGTCTGCCCCCTGCAATCCTCAGCCCTACAGCCTGCGCGGCCTTGAGCCAAAGAGCCCAGCGCTACGCGCCCTTGCGATCAGTGCCACCCGTAGCTCTGCAGCAGCCTCGCGGCCTCGCGACATTCCCGCAACACCCCGCGACTCCGTGAACTTGTGGTCTCGCGACTTCGCAACCATGCTGCAATCCTACAAGTCTGCTTGCTTGCACTAGGACTGAAGCTCGTCTCCAAATTCTATGACAATGACCAAATACGTTATGCAATCCTAAGAGGTATGTTTTACTAAAAGTTCCCGTTTTTGAGTTTTTATTTCAATTTCTCTTCTTTTTCTAGGGGACTTGCAACCTCCCTTCTTCTACCCCCCTTTCTTCATCATAGGGGAGACCTAATTAAGCCGAACTGTGGGGGTTCACACTCACTCCAAGCTTGGAGCTTGTTGAGATCTTCAAACTTAGAGTTTGTAGAGAATTTATGATCAACCACTTATGTCATTGTTTCGATCTAATCCAATACCTCTTGGAATCAAATTTCTTTGAAGCGGCTACGCTAGGAAATTCCAAATTTCTTAGAAGCGACTACGCTCAGAAATTTTTATATGTTTTCGTGGTAGCCTTTTATGCTCCGAAACTAACCCTAATTTCTTGTTCTCTTTCAGGATGAGTAACCTGAACAAATTGGACTTTGCTCCATTGGGAACAACTGGCTCTGGATATCACAGGTGGGTTTGTGATGTCCACCAGCATCTCAAGGTCGATGGAATCTTAGATACGATTCTCGAGCCTAGCCAGGACGTGTTAACTGTTAAGCAAGTTCAAGATTTGGAAGCAAATAGAGCAGCCTTAGAGGCAAATAAGGCTAAAGTCATCATCCTAATGACTCGTCATATGGATGATTCGCTCCAGTACGAGTGTATGAATGAAGAAGACCCCAGAAGGTTGTGGGTCTCACTCGAAGAAAGATTTGCTAACGTCCGTGACTCCCTGCTTCCTGACCTAGAAGTGAGATGGCATAGCCTCCGTTTCTATGATTTCAAGTCAGTTCTTGACTACAACTCGGAAGCACTTCGCATTAAATCCTTAATGGAATTCTGTGGTAAAGAGATCACAAATGCAATGTTAATTGAGAAGACTTTCTCTGCCTTCCCCGTCTCTGCATTGATGGTTGCTAAGAACTATCGAATTGATGTTACTACAGGACGGATCACAAGGTTTCATGAGCTCATTAGAGCTATGAATGTCGCTAAAAAGCATGACAACATCCTTGTGAAGAACTATAATTCGAGATCCGTGGAAATAGAGCATATTCCGGAATCTAATTATAGTCACGCCCCTAAGAGAAGGCGCCAAGAGCGAAACCCTAACCTTAGGGATACTTCTGGACGTTCTGGTCCATATAATCGCTCTACTTGGGAAGGTAATCGCTAAAATTGGCGAACATGGAACCGAAGAGGTAAACGTGGAAAGAGAGAGGGCGCCACCAACACTAAGAGCCATCTAAATGTTGATTTCAAAGTGCCTCAATCAATGGAGTTTGAGCAAACAGATGTATGTTCTCGATGTGGAGTGTCTGATCATTGGTCACACATTTGTAAAGCTCGTGAAGAAATTGTGTCACCGTCTACAAAGCATATTGTGAAGCAAGAGAAGCTTACTATGTGGAACAAGAAGATCAAAAAGATGATCTAGAGGGAAGGGTTGAAGACCAGTGGCGGATCCAGGATTGAAACCTTGGGTGGGCTTGGATTTCTTAAACACAAAATATATATATATATATATATATATATATTATGGAGAATCTCGACGGTGCGAGATAATTTTATTAATTTAAAAAAAGTCACAATATAAGCCACAATTTTATATGCACAATGAAAAGAAAAGAAAAAAGTACCTTGGAAAGCAGTAGATTTTAGCTACTCTAATAATGGACTCAAGCTTTTGCCATTCACTTTGTGTTCTAGTTCGTAGTTCCAATTCATAGTGCCATTCACAATTAAACAAACAAATAGAAAGAAGCCTCCTATTTGAAGCACAAAGTTGATTAGCACAACACTTTAATTAAACCCAAACTCGACAGAGCATCGTTATACAACTTGATTAAACCCAAACTTGATTACTCATTAGCACAACAAAATTGTTGTGTTATACTTTAATGAAACCCACTGAAGAAGTGCAGATGAGCCTTAAAATTACACAAAAAACTAAAACCTCAACAATGTCTAAACTCTAAACTTAGAAACTAGCTTCATCCCACAATATAACCGCAGAGGGTATAAGGAATTGGTAACAAGTTCACCACAATCAGACTACCAAAGTCAACCATATAAATTTCCCGCTAACCAATTACTCACGTCTCAAATCATCTTTACCAACTACCTTTTTACCACATAGTACAAAACACCAAGTAGCAAAAAATGTCCAAAGCAACCAACTTTATCCACAAAAACTAAATCTTTACAAGACCCAATAACGCATATGCAACATAAATGAATCAGGAGTTTAGGGTTGAGAACAACCTTGGGAGCGACAGTAGTGGACTGGTGGCAGGCTGGCGGCCTTGACTATTAGGCAGCGGAAGGAGCGGTTTAGTGACACTGCAGCCTGCAGCTGGAGAACCAAACTTGCTGTTTGAGGGTCTAAGCCCTTCGAATGAGGCCAAGCTCTTGGCCGAGATAGCACAACAATTGTCAATTGATAAGTATTGAAATCAATTGCAGATTTGCAGAACAAGGAGACGGAGAGAATGCTGCATATAAGATTTCCAGAGCAAGAGAATTTGATGTCTTGATGTCTTCATCTCTGAGAGAAGTGGAGAAGGGAAGAGAAGGCGAGAGGAGGAGGACAACTGGAGGAGAGTGCCGAACTGGGCAGATCGAATAGCCCGAAGTCGTTTTCTACTGTGGAGTCGGGAGAGTAGGGTACTTTGGGTGGCTTCAAAAATGTATACATCTAATTTTTTTTTTAGGCCCAAAAATATCGGACGGTTGAGACCGCCCAAGCTTCTACCTGGAGCCGCCAGTGTTGAAGACTATAAATCTGCCTGGAATCAATATATCGCCAATTCTGTTTAAGTCTTTATTTTTCCAAGAGATGTAAGAGGCAATTGTCATATACTTTATAATAGATGCCAACGGTTTAGTCTTTCTTCAAAGTAGGCTCACCCAAAGTAAGTGTGATGTCTAGGAAGGTTCTGAGATTAGTGGTACTTAAGCGAGCATTGCTCCACCAACATCTCTCTACTCACCTGGTCACATTTATTTTGGAATTACCGAAATAAGATAGACGACTACCATTGTTTTGCATTAGCTATCATTTTGGATTAGATTTTCTTTGGTAAAAGAGACAATGATGTATTCTGGTGGCTTATGAATAAAATTTCGAGCTTTTTTTCATTATGACCTAATTTTGATTCTAAGCATATTACTATGTGACTACGATGGCTCGGTCATCAGTATTAATTCAAGGACAGGGAATAGCCCAAGTTCCACTTGCCAAATGGCACCTTAATTACTGTCACAAAAACTCTCTACGCTCTTAGGGCAAATCGCACCTATGAATAGACACAAAATTGCGTGTAGAGAACGGAAATGAGTTCCTTTAGAATACCTCTAACGATTGTGAACAAAGAAGCATCTTAGAGAAGTTTATGTGTCTCTCTAGTGAATTCTATGTCACTATTCGAGCTATTAAATCCAATAAAGTTATGAGAGAAGATCTCTTAGATTTAGACACATATTGGCTTTGTCACGACAAGATAGGTCATCCTAGTCATGATATGATGATCCGTCTACTAAAGACTTCACATGGACATTCTTTCTCTTGAGCAAAACAAAGCATGAATCAAAAATTGATTCCTGGACTAAATGTGACCGCCGCCACAGTCCACCACCAGCCTAAGGCTGGCACAGTCCCTATACATGAAGCCATGGAGGGTGCCCATCATGGTGATGGCGCCCTAGGTGATACTGCAATCACCAACTTTGCTTCAAATAGCGTTTCAGACGCTCAGGCTCAACCACAATCCTCATTGGTTGCTTCTAAAGCCTCTCACTCGTTTTACAAAGCCGGTTCCTTAGGAAAATTAGGACTGAGACCGTCCTATGCAAATGATATGAAAATACTCATTCTGTTCTTACATAGAATCCATAGGGATTCTGTGGACTAGTTTAACTAACTTGTGGAAGTTTAAATATCTCATGATGTTGGTTGCCATGCAAACACGCTGGTCACGTGTTATGCCATTGTCCACCTGTAAATGCTGCTTATACTATACTTCTAGCACATATCATATAACAACACGCTCACTCCCCAGATCATCATATTCAGTCAATTGGATTTGATATTGCTAGAGAGTTTACATCGAAGACTTTCGATGGTTATTGCATTGGGACTAATGTTGGACATTATATTCCCATGAACACACCCAAATGGTATCGCAAAAACGACTATGATGGTAGTCCGGATATTGGTAATGTGCACCAATTTCCTTATATCCTCTTGGGGTGATGCAATATCGCATGCAGCTATGCTAATTCGTCTACGACCCACTGCCACTCAATCTACCTCTGCGTTACTGCTAGTGACTAGGTACAAATATCGTACTTACGCATATTTGAGTGTGTCATTTATGTACCAATTGCGCCGCCACAGCGCTCTATAATTGGTCCTGATAAACGAATGGGCAACTCAGTTGGATTTGAGACTTCAACAATCGTCCACCACTTAATGCCCTTGCATGGCGATCTCCTTACTGTTAGATTTGAGGATGTCACTTTGATGAGACTATTTTCCCGTCATTAGGGGGAGATAAGAACACAGATGTTCAGCAAGAATGACAGGAATTGTAGTGGCATGTCCCCACTATGTCTCATCTTCATCCCCGTTAAAGTGACGAGATCACACACACAAATATGCTGCAAATATGCCTGCAAGGAAGGATGTCCCTACGAGAAGACGTAGCGCCACCCTACACGGAGGTAGGCATGGCGCTAACGCCAAAGAGAGGGGCACTCTGGGGATATAGGCCATGGCCCCAGCTAGGATGCGTGGGAGGCCCGTGGGTTCGAATGATACTTTGGCACATTCCAATCCTTTGATCATCGACACTCAAAATCCGTCTCATAAGAATCTTCCAGGTTATGGTTATTGTTGGGGAACGCCTCAACGTCAGAACCTATTCCTGAGAATATAGAGCTCTATGAAAATTACACTAGTGTACATGAGACGTGGGATAGAAACTCCATCATAACTGATGATATAGTTACGAATCTCGTTGCGCATGAGTTTGTTGAGTCAGATGGTATCGAACCACGCTCCGTTGATGAATGAATGCCAACGTAGAGAAATCTGGCCTAAATGGAAAGATGCGATCCAGGTGAAGTTGGATTCTCTAACGAAGAGGAAGGTTTCAAGTCAGTGATGCCAACACCTCCTAACATAAAACCTATTGACTAATGGGTCTTCGTTAGAAAGCGTGATGAGAAAAGGAGATGGCAATCTCGCCTTATGGCACAAGGCTTCTCACAAAACACCCTGGAATCGACTACGATGAGACATATTCTCTCGTAATGGATGTCATTGCACTCCACTACCTTGTCAGTTTGGTAGTTTCCGAATAACTGATCATGCAACTTACAAATGTGGTCACTACGTATCTCTATGGGGATCTAGATACGGAATATACATGAAGGTTCATGGTGAATTTCATTTACCCAAGTCAAGTGGCTCTAGACCACGGAGCGCGTTTGCAATAAGATTGAAACGCTTACTAAATTGACTATTTGATTAGGAAGGGATATGCCTGCGCGTTTCCATAATAAGTTTCAGATTCTATGGACATGATCTTCATTAGAAACCCTTAAAGAGTTAAGGGAAATCGCTGAACACTTGAAATCCGAGTTTGAGATGAAGGATTTTGGGAGAACACGATTATATCTTAGTTTGGAACTTGAGCATCGTGTTGATAGATGCTTAGGCATTTTGACAAGGTCAAGCCTTCGAGCACCCTCATGATCGTTCGTAGTCTTGATCCTGAAAATGATTCTCTTCGTCTGAAGGATGATGACGAAGATGTGCTAGAGGCAGAAGTTTCTTACATGAGTACAATAGGCGCATTATTGTACTTACCCCAATGCACAAGATCGACCATCTCATATGTTGTGAACTTGTTAGCCAGGTATAGTTGTGCGCCAACGGGACGCCATTGGATTGGTGGAAAAAGATATCTTTCAGTACTTGAGATGTACGATTGATATGGGCTTGTTCTATCCCTATAGAGAGATGATGGATTCGGACCCATCACACACGAGGAACGCCGCCAACACTGGCCTGCGTCCACTATCCCCATCCCAAAACGACATGTGTTTTGGAAGGTTTTGCTGATGTTGGGTATCTCTCTGACCCATAAAAAAGTCATTCCCAAACTGGTTAAATGTTCACTATGGGTAAAGACCGTGATATCTTAGATGTCTGCATAACAGACCTTAGTCGCTATATCTTTGAACCATGCAGAGATTATTGCTCTTCACGAAGTAGTTCATGAATGTTTATGGATTGGATCCATAATTACGCATGTTCGAACAATTGTGGTTTGAAGTGTACCACAGATGAGCCTACGAGCATTTAGGATAATGTTTTTCATTTTGAACAAATGAAGTAAGGCTACATCAAAAGCGACAATACCAAGCATAATTAGCAACAACAGACTCTCCTCAAGATCAAAGTGAACTAGGTTCGATTTGAGGACAGTATGGCAAACTTGCTCACTAAACCATTGCCTAAATTCCACTTTTGAGAAACATGTTGGTAGCATCGTTTGCGGAAGTTATCCGAACTCCAATGATCGTAATCATCAGGGGGAGATGCCGACATCAGGGGGAGGTGTCTACATGTATGGTCTCGAAACGTGAAGGGTGTGTTGTGCTCTTTTTCCCCTTCGATCGAGATTATTTTTGTCCCACTGGGTTTTTGTTACTCGACAAGGTTTTTAGCAAGACAACGAGAGAAGCACCACGTTTGGGCGACACAAGGGGGAGTGTTCAAGTACATCATTATTTGTGTGTCTAGCCCAAACCCTAGGTTAAGCTAACCTAGTGATAATAGGGTTAAATTAGAATGATCTAGATATTTCTATTCAATATATGATTACATTTCCGTGTATGATTCGGATTCTATGCATTGTAATCCTCTATATAAAGAGACCCCTGTTATCAATTAGAATACATAGCACGTCTACAATTCTCTCAATTCCCGTTTTTCTAAAACAAATACTATTTATGAAATTTTCCCTTTTATTTTTATTTAAGTTTTTATACGTCAAGTCATGCTAAAATTATAAACAACGTGTTAATAAGGGCTGAACCATGCAAAAATCGACCACCTCAAGCCATGATGGACCCAACGAAATAATCAGTTCTATCAGGCCCATCTGACCACCAACCCAACATAAATCCTTAAAAAGTAAAAGAAAAGACAATCTTTAGAAGTTGGATTACTTTGGCAAGAATGATTGATAATTATGTGAAAGAAGCTATTTTCATTCAAACGCGAAAACAGTGGCTGAATCGGCTTGATGCTTTGATCGATCTGATCCAAAATCAATTAAAAGAGAAACGAAAATGGTCATGAATCAGTTGATAGTTTCCTATCAATTGATTAGTATATTTATTTCTTGGGCAATGAGTGATTACTCAATTTGATTAACGTGGTGGGGTTAAATCAATTCACATTGACCTTTCAAATCGATTTCTAATCAAACATAGCGTCAGTGTTGATTCAAAAAGCTTTTTTCATTTTTGAGAATCACTGCAATGATGGAGAGTTTATCTGATCTGCATTTATACAACATGAAGTTCTAATCAGTCTCCTCTCCGATGTACTAGGAGGTGTAGTTCTCAACTTCTCATTATCTACGAAGGTATTTTTTTTTTCGATGATTATAGTCTTACAAAGGTTTTTTTATTTTTAGAATTATATTCTTAAAAAAAAAAATTTGTTTGAGAATAAGATAATTTCATTAATTTATCCATGACCAGAAAACACGTACATCATATGTTGTCTTACATCATATGCTGTCTTACACCAAATGAAAACCTAGATGGTCTAAGCTACCAAGCGCATGACATGTAACCCTCACTGTGAACAAAGTGAGCACAATAAAAGACCTAGCCATATGATTGCAAATCCAACACTACCTAAATCTTTGCTAGAGTAACCCTAATCGCCTAAAGACCTCAATTAGTGTACAATTAGATAAACTAAATTTAAATGCCAACAGACTTGAAGCGTCACATGTTAGGTACTGAGAAACATAAAGCTTAGAGCTTCCCTTTGCCCTTATCTATAAGGCTACCCTCCTGAACAGCATCAGCAGTAGGATAAGTGAGACGCAAAGAAGCCACACCCACCTTCTTTTGAACCTGGAAACCATTGTCGACCACCCAAGTGCAAAAGTTGAAAGTAGATGGGTCAACAAGTCGGCGTATCAGAGGTTTCACGAGGAGAAAAGCCTGGAAAGAACGATGAACATGGCCACCCCCAATCTTGCTAAGATTAAGAGCACCATCACCCTCTGCTATCGCAAGTGATGCAACAAAACTCGCAATCACAGCTTTAAAGGAAGCCATAGGGTCGAAGAGAAGAAGTGAAGAAGAGAGGGTGTAGTCTTGGAGGCTACAACTAGGGTTGAGAGAAAAAAAACACTCCTAGGATTTTTTTTATATAGCCTTAAAAAGTGAAACACCATGTTTTCAACATTACTATCCACTACAAATTTAATTAGTTTAATTGTTTAAGAGGTATAGAGTTGGCAAGTTTCAACCACCTACAAATAAAATAGGATTGATGATTCAATATCAAGATGTTAAAAATCTTCCTATACTTGCAATTGAAATGAAATCCAAGCGTTTCGATTATCTTAATCGCACATAATGGTTGATTCATATGTTAACTAATCGTCTAATGATTTAAAATGATAAATTTTTTTTTTTTGGAATTTATTTTATCTCAATTCCTCTTGTTTGATTTGAAACAACCTTCTGGATAAAACATGTGACACTTTACCAAGGTTTGTATTCTACAGTTCTACTAGAGGGGGTATTATTATGCATCGTAACATGACATTTTAATCGTTGAAAACATTTCTGAAAATTAATGTTTTCTATTCAAATTATGGAAAGTTAAAATCTCGATCGAGAATAAACTTCGTTTTCTCATACATTTCTGCTCTCTTTTGTATTAAGATAGCACTTACTAGTTGTTTTTGGTAGTTCCAAGTGAGATTAACCACTAAGCTTCAACCATCATTTTCTAATCCACAAGTGAAGATGCAAAATAGAGAATAACTCGATCGGTTTCCTTATGGAATTCGATTTTTCTCACCCGACACGAGTGATGTGCATGAGAAACTGCACATGCAACAGTATAACGTGGAGTACAAAGACCCCAACACGGGCCCGGTCCCACTACCATTTATTCGGGGCGGCCCAAGACCCACCAACCGTAAAGCAATAAATAAAACGGAATCCAAGCTAGGCAAAGCAAATGCACGTACGGTGGGACCCGCCGGGGGGGCGCTGTGATGTTGACGCGTCGAGACCGGGAGCGCGTACGAATCATAGGGTCGCATTATTGGGACTGACACACGCGATTATTGTAATCAGGGCTTCTTTATAGATAAGGAAGAGGAAGAGAGGCGGAGGAGGAACTAGGAAGGGCGGTGGTGGTGGGGGTGTGGGTGTTGCGTACTGAGCATCACGCGAGGAGCAGAGCGTGCCGTGCCGTGGCGGTGGCCCCGAAGAGATATATTAAACGCCGTTGGTGGGAGGGCGGCGGGGGGGATGATTTCACGGTCGCGTCACACGCTCGATTCGCAAGGCAGAGGGAGATCGCTCTCGATGCACGCGCCGTTTGTCTTTTGCGGGAACCGGAGAAAATTGAAAAAGCACTGAGCTTGGCTTGGCTTGGGTTCCCAAGTCCCCAAAAATGTGAGTGACTGATAGAAGTGTTTTCCTTTTGGGCTTTCAAAAGTCTCCGGTTGGATTCCAATTGGGTCAGTTCGGTCTGATTCTGTCCTTTGTGGAAACCATGGTTCGTGTTTTATCAAGCACAAAAACATAGCTATCCAGCTAAAAAAAAAAAAAGAAGCTTTGTTGTGATATAATTCCAATAAATATTTCATTAGTTTTAGATTTCTACATAGGTTTTCTGAGGTAATTTCTTTTTTTTAATTTGAAATTCTTTTATTAATTCTTGAGTCTCATCTAAAGTTTGAGCATACATTAAATGTAAAGTTATGATTCAAGTTTTTTTTTTTTTTTTAGGGGAAAACGTCAATAGAACCACATACGCACCCTCATGCAGTATATCCCAGTTTTGTCAGACTAATCACTGCACCGCAGACGCACGAATCCCCGTGTTAACAAACAAAGGAATCTGCTGGCCACGAGATGGAGCTGAGAATCGAACGCTGGAGATGGGAGTTACAGACTAAGCCGTTCGACCAGCACACCACACCACGTGGTTACAAAATGGTTCAAGTTAGTCGAATGGCATATCATGCATAGCAAATAGTCAAGGAGTAGTTGTTTTATTCGTATACCTTAAAAGAATATATATATATATATATATATATATAAATATATTTAATCCTAACAAATTAAAAAATTCTTTATTTCTTACATCTAATTTTCCCTTTTATTATCATCACTTACTTCGTTTCGCCTCCATGATCATGATTAATATGTGTTAGCTGGACATGCACGATTTAACCCTTAAGAACCATGTTAGCATCATTGTGACCATAATTAAAGTAGTTTAAGTGAAAGTCAAGAATGAAATTGAGTCTCCGACAATCCCTAGAGCTTCTGTTTTAAGTCCTACATGTTGACTTCTAGTGATTGTGACCCATTACAAGCATCCATTGAAAGATCGATCAAGCTCCACAAACTGAATATGCAATCTCTATAATGAACACCTGACACGAAATTAGGCTTGTGATGCCTAACAGAAGATAGGCCTCAAATAATCATTGTGATTAATAACTCCTACCCTGCAGCCCACAATCATCCTATATAAACCCTATTTACAGCACAAAGAGGTCAATCTTTATTCTTAAATTTAGGGTATGTTGAATATCATATTAACATGATAATCGAAGGGTTTTTCGCCCGAACTTCTTTAATAATTTAAAGACTTTGTTTTCTATTAATTCTGAGGTTTAGGCATCATGTCCCTCCCCCACACAATATATTATGCGGTTTCATTAATGAATGCTTGAGGGCAGCCACATCGGCCCTTATTAAAAAATAGTAATAATAATAATAGATTGTCTTCTTCCAATTACAAAAGTAGAGAAATCTTGCAACACATCAACCACTAGTCCACTACCTCAGTAAACTTCTGTAGGATGTCTCCATTGTTACATATTTGTTGCTCCGCCACTATTTGAAATGAATCTCTAAAATATGGAAATTATTCTATGCACCGACGGTGTAAATGACCCAACACTTATAAGATGATATCAACTCTTGATATTTATAATTAAAATTTTTATTAATAACTTAAGAGTGTATTTAATATAATATAATCATCCATTTATGTCGATGCAAGTGCACGTCGGTGCACTGAATCCTCCCCTCTCAAGATATGAGATCAAAATTGGAGAGCAGCATCAAATGCTGCCATCCACCAATACAAAACAAAGATGACAATTGTTAATCTCATATAGCATGAAGTGTAATAGCTACAACATTTTATTAACCATTTGAGTGAACTTTAGAAAGATTAGCATTATCTCATTTCGCAATTTCAAGCTAGTCCTTCACATTAAATGGCTAACCAAGGCATTGGTCTATTGCTGAACAAATCATCTTTCAATCATGGCCGTCCCTTGGCTAAGGCAACCAAGACTAAAGTTTGGAAGACCTCCTCAAACTTCACGTTTGGTCAAGAGAAAAGAAAATGTTGTAGCTATTACAAAAAAATAAAATAAAATAAAGCTGATGAAAGGATCAGAAACTTGACAATATAAATAGTCTTCCCTAAGCTTTAAATACATATGCCTCAAAATTTTTATCTATGTTGCTTTAGTCTTTGCCTAAAACTCAATAAATAGATGTCAATAAAATTATTTGGTTCTTTGAGCCTCTCTTTATACATCATACTCTCCTGTTAAGTTTGGAAGACCTCCTCAAACTTCACGTTTGGTCTTGTAACTCGTTTCATAACGAAATGACCCTGCTTTCAATTCATTAGATAAGCTTCGGATTAAAAATCTAATAATCCGGTTGCATGCACGTCTACTCTAACACTGTTACCCGAGTACTCCTTTTATATATATGGATTATGAAATGTGCATCCTCCTTCTCACAATAAGCATACCCAACAACACATATCGGATGGATATTGAAAAAGAAGTATAGCTGTATGGGTTCGCTTAGCCCTAGAAACTTTGATGTCTAGAACCAAACGTTCGGCCACAAGGAGGTAACCCAGGAAACTCTATTCTAGGATAAATACCATATCAGGTCCGTCACCTGGGGCATCTAGTTGAGTAATTGCAAATCCACTTGTCCACACACGCAAACATTTCACCTGTGTGACATTAATCTTCTTCCAATTTGTCGTTTCCCAAATCCTTTGGGATTTGGTCCCAAATAGCACAAATCGGCGACGAAAGCGTCTGAATTTGAAGCCGGCCCTTCGACATTTCAAATCCGTGAAAATCCCAACTCCCCAAGCCAACCTTCAAAGCAAGCAAACCTCAAAAGCTGGCTGAAGATGATCGAGGTGGCCAAAATGGGAGAATATCGTCCTGGGATTTCATTGTTTTCTTCTGTTAAGCCACTGTTGTTACATGAAGAAGGAAAGCTACTTCCAACTTCACCTCATATTTGCAACAAAGCCAAACGCCATGTCCAATCTGTCAAATATAAATAATATTTGTGTGCTGGAGACGACTTTTGCATGCAGATTGATGAGCAGATTTGATGTTAAGATATAAAGCCTGTTTTGGTTTTTGGGGTCTCTCAAAAAATGAGCACGATGTGTCAAAATCCCATTGTGTCAATCTCTTCCGAAACCCACCACCATTGTGACACTGATGGATTGGATGGATTGGATGGATGGGATTGATGAATGGATTCATGCATGCTCTAATTCATCATTTCGCCTGTTGAACTTTCCCAACCCCGTTTTCAAAATCGTCCGACACGGGTCATATAGGCTTATTGCACATGCACCATGCACCATGCACCATGCACCATCTGTTTGATGAAATGCAAAAGTTCTATAATGTTCCACTGTTTTGGAGTTTCAATTGTTTTTATATTTGTGAAAGTTCTATAATGTTTTTAAGATATTTTTGAATTGTTAAATAATTATTTGTAGCATGCGTCACACAAAGTATTAATCTAATGTCCTTTAATTGTAAGATTTTAATACTTGAAAGTATTATACATAACACATCATGATTAAACGACCGACTTGAATCCAGACTCCGGGCTAGAATCCAACACTACATGAAAGGCAAGGCACTGCTCGTTGTGTAAAATCAAAATATTTAATGCACTGCAACAACCATTTGTAGCCCTTTTCAGTTTTCCCTTTACCCTCTTCCGCACTTTTTGATGGGAAAATGTCTACTTCAAGCAAGATTTGCTTTGCTACACTGTAGGGCATCTAGCGTCAATATGGTAAAAAGGATGAGGTCAGAAGCTATCTCACCCCACTCTGATTTTTACAAAAAAATAAAAAATAATTAAAAACACGGATATTGATCAGATATGTAATCTTTGCCTCTTTGGTTTTTCCAATTCAGCTCTCTGAAAATGGACCAAATCATGGCAACAGTTTGTTGGTTTTGTAATGCTCCAAGCATTTCACCGAACCTTTTTGTCTAATGGGTAAAAATACTGAGTGGTGGTAATTAATCAACTAGCATGAAAATGCCAAGTGACACCAGAAAAAGGGTGATTCTGAAACAGTGTTAAAATTTAATTTACAGCAGTTGTTTACCTAGCTTGAAAGAAACAAAGAGGAAGTGAATAATTAAGACACTAAATGAGTCGCAGAAACCCAAGAAGAAGACGCAGATCACCATGCATGCTTTCTCTGTAAGCTTTGTTAACTGGCTTTTTCTTGCTTTTCGGACACCATGAGTCATGACATGAAAAAATTAAGAAACAGATTTTGATCATCAGCGAATCTCACAGAGAAATTTGCAAAAAGTATGAGAATTTTTGGCAGGGAAAAGAAAAAAGAAAAATGAAAGATAGTTTGGTGCGTGGGTATTAAATTGGCTCCATTCGATTATTGATTACTTGTGCTGTGCTGACATGAGGGATAGGCCACAGCTTTATCGATTCATGGTGAAAAACAACAATATATGAAAATCTCTCTCTCTCTCTCAAAGGGGCTCTCCTTCTCCCTCACAGAAACTACTTTCTGTTCCCACCCTTTCATTTTCTTCACTGACAGAGGAATACCTGCACACTTTCTCACGCATACTCAAAACAGAGTACCTCCCCATCACACAGCAGAGCCCCACTCCTCTCTCTCTCTCTCTCTATGATATAGAGAGAGAGAGATTGCGATGGATATGATAAGGGAGGTGGCAGAGGAGAGAACAGAAAAGGACAGAGCAGAGAAAGCACAGGGAGATTTTTCCAGCCTTATTTTCTAATCTCTCATCTCATGCCCTATTATTATTATATCTATCCCTCCTTGCCTTTTTCCCCTTTGTCACTCACATTCATCAACTCCCTATGAAAAACCCATCCCACACTCTTCCTCTTCCACTCTAGAAACCAGACCCCTCACCTGCTTCTACATAAACACACTCTCCCTCCCTCCCCACCCCAGCCACAACTTTCATCCAACACCTTGCCCGCACTCTCAATTTGCATTCTTCTAGGTTTATTTTCTCCAAACCAAAAACCCTTGAATCCCGTTCTGATTTGCTTCCTTGCCATGGACCTCATGAACCTCGGTCGCCATCTTGATCAGCTAAACGGTGTTCACCTCCACGACAACCAACTGCCGCCGGGGTTTCGCTTCCACCCTTCCGACGAGGAACTCATCAGCTACTACCTCCTCAAAAAGGTCATGGACTCCAACTTCACTTGTCGCGCCATAGCCGAAGTTGACCTCAACAAGTGCGAGCCATGGCAGCTCCCTGGTAGTAACAGTTTACATTTGACCATCTTCCCTATGTAATATCTCAACACTTTTTCATTTAACTTTTTTGTAAACAAATTCATCGATGTGTCCGGTTTATCAGAGAAAGCAAAGATGGGGGAGAAAGAGTGGTACTTCTTCAGCCTCCGCGACAGGAAATACCCGACTGGCCTTCGCACCAACCGTGCCACTGAAGCCGGGTACTGGAAAGCCACCGGGAAAGACCGAGAGATTTACAGCTCCAAGACTTGTTCCCTTCTTGGGATGAAGAAGACTTTGGTTTTTTACCGCGGCCGAGCTCCCAAGGGTGTGAAAAGTAACTGGGTCATGCATGAGTACCGCCTTGAAGGCCGATTTGCTTACAATTACCTCCCCAGGAACTCCCAGGTGCTTAATAATTCTCCCTCAGTCAAATGCACATGCACATAATGTTCCAAACTTTTTTTTTTTTGGTTACAATTGTTCCAAACTTTTTGATCATGCACATTAATTAAACTTCAGAACAATATAATGAATATATATTAACCATCAATGTATATAGTTAGGTAAAATTCGTTGATGGTGGTTGATGAAAGTAGGTCCATATATCTCATGATATTATTCATAGTCACAGACTCACAGAGTACCCTCCTGATTCATCAATTTAATTTAAGCTTTCATCGACTTCTCAAAAAAAGCTATGTACTAAGCATATCGTTCTCAGTTAATGCCTTGTACATTATTACCATACACAACCTGCAAACGCATACATTTTCAGCATAAGTAATGCATACACCAGTTTCCTGCCATGTCCATTCCATTATGTTCCTCCACATTAATACTACTTCAAGCTCTAGCTAATTCCAGTACAATACAAACTGCGTGACATTCTCTTTTGCACTCTACTTCATTGCATGTAATTATTTCTTAACCTAGTTAAAAATGTGCAACACATTATGTCAATTTCTTTATTTTCTGGGTAACCAAACATTGATAATTTGAATTAAAAAACCCGATTTTGTCACCACATTGTCTCATGATCCCAAAAATGCAGGAAGAGTGGGTCATTTCGAGGGTATTCCAGAAGGCCAAGAAGAGCAATGGACCCGAATCCAAGAAGACCCGAATGATTGGGTCCAGCGGGTACCCAGCCGAGCCCAGCTCGCCTTCTTCCTCCTCTGTCTCACTGCCACCACTTTTCGACTCCTCCCCTTACTACCCAACCGTCCCTTTCTCCAACGGCAATGGTTCCCTCACCGACCGTGACAGCTGCTCCCACGACAACCGTACCCCGAGGGAGCACGTGTCCTGTTTCTCCACCAACAGCGACTCCGCCAACACCGGCACTTTCAACCATCTCATGACTTCCTTGGACCTCGCTCCGCCGCCGCAGCCGCAGACTTCGCTCCACTTGTCTGGCGGCTTCGGCGGCCTCTCGGACTTTCCGAGCCTCAGGTCTCTCCAGGAGAATCTCCACCTGCCCTTCTTCTTCCCGCAGGGACTGCAGCCCCACCAGCCCTACTCCGGGGCCGGTGGCTCCTTCGACCTCGGTGACTGGAGCTCACTCGGAAACTGGCGTGGCGCCGCTGCCGAAGAGCCCAGGGCTGTGGGTCCAACCGAGGCCGATTGCATGTGGACGTACTAAAAAGGAGGGTGGTTCCGAGTCGTCGTTGAAAAACTGAGACTGGCATTTGTGGTGTCTCTGGTATCAGTATCAGGGTCAGTTTCGGTATTTCAGTACGTATTATCTATAACCTAAAGTCGCTGCTTTGAAAGTGACGAACCCAGTCTATCTATATCAGGTCGCAGTGGACCTGAATTTCTATTATAAGTGTTGTATGTAATGACTCTTCTCCTATGGTTTGTGTTACGTATTTGACAAGGTAATGATGATGGTTAGTAATATGCTTATTTGCTGTGGTCTACTTCTGGGAAAGTTTGAGAGGTATGTTTCTGTTTGTTGTATGGGAAGAAGAATAGTGACTGGTTACTGAATCCGCCTGCATGATCCAGCTTAATTATTAGTTATCATGCAGAAGATTTTTGTCATAATTTGGTTGCCTTAATTAGTATTGCACGTATGGTTCTGAGATCATGGTTTAAGAACAGAAAGGGACTTATATGGACATTGTTCAATGTTGTTTGGACCACCCTAGCTCCTTATCCTTATGGTTTCTGCATGGTTTCGTCACAATAAACTAAGATGCTCTGATCTTTCATTGATTTCTGCATTGGGTTCACCAATTAACGCATCACAGATGTAAAATTTAGGAATTGAAATGTAAAATATGTATTAGGGTTATTTTCATGGACATTAATGTTCAGATTTTAAAAATTATTTCCGGCTTATTTTTAATGTCCGACGAGCCAAGAAGTATATGAGAGATGTTGAGAAGATTGACGCATCCTCACTAAAAAGGATATATATCTGTAGAATAATTCCGCTCCGAAGGTATCATGGGATCGCCTATTTGTCACCCGGCCGGTTCCCTTCAGTTTCATGAATATCACCATTGCATTCATCTCTAGCTAGCTATTGAAATGCAGATTGAGGCTTCCTCGATCACGAAACGATCATTCTCCCTACGTACAGTACACTCATGTCCTTTAAAGGGCGTCGGTAGAATTTTCGGAAACGAAAGGGATCAAAGGACCAAGTAGCATAACTTGAAACTCCCTCATGGAGTCATCGATCTGTAACTTTTGTAGTGAAAATGGGTACTCAATAGTCCGGACTCTAGAGATGTCTTGTCCCTTCACAACAATTTTTTATTTTTTTTCTTGTTGCAATGGTCCCTTCACAACATGAATCATACAAATCATTTAATGTATTGGTTGAATTAGGTAGACATATATGTAGAGTACCCAATAGGTTTCAGACCTTGGGGAGACCAGGCTAGTGAGTATTATTGGTCCTATAGTTCTCAAGGAAAGGGCCTATAAAATGACTAAAATCTGTAACATTGTATTCCTTTCCTTGTCAGGTAGCTTAACATTATATATGATCCACATATAGAGCATGTAAGGTGTAGACGAGGGACCATATAGGACATGGCCAACACAGGCATTATGCAACTCTAGCAATCAAGTCTCCTCCCTGTTTAGACGGCTGCATTAAACCTCTCCCATTTGGATGCCTGTTTTTAACATTGAAGGCAACAACAAAAAAAAACAAAAAAAAATCGCAATAGAAATGTAAATCATCAAACCGAAGTGGTGACCTACCCATAACAGTGAAACTATATCGAAAAATTAATAATCATATATCATTTGAACTAAATCTAAACTAAATTGAACTACAAAACTTTTTTTATTGTTTAAAACTGCACCGAACCGGCAATATTTGATGTAGGGATCAGTTTTTAATTTAAGAAAAAGCACCAAACTGAAGTTAGAATCCATTTCGAAACTCACAACCAATGCCAAATTCATCTCATCTTTGAAAATTCTCCTTTGGTTGGGTTGAAAAACACCGCAACCCATAATCCTCTTTTTTTCTCTCTCTTTTTTTTGGCAAAGAAACCCATTATCCTCTTTGAATACCTAGAATCATCAATTCTGGATTGGACAACATAATTTTTTTTGGATTGAAGTTAGAGCACCAGTCCTCCCATTTATTAAAAAAAAATATAAAGATGAACTACACCCTGATTGGGGAGGACATTAACCTTACACCAGATGACCAGAGTAAACTAAAATGAAAACATACAGGGAGAGGAGACAAACCTTACCGCTGAAACAGACTTAGAAACCACAAAGAATAAGCAATCAAAAAGCCTAATAAAAAAAAAGATTTAAAGCACCGACATGCACTTGCATGAATGAATTATTGGATTACATCAGTGGCATAGCTTGAAACTTTGTTAAGAGGGGTCAAACTTACATATCTATACTATTGGACAACCTAACTGTACAAAAAGAATTTATTTCTTTGTATAATAAATAATTAAAAAAACACACTATAAATAAGGATCATATAAACCAACTAAAGGAGAGGAAATGAGAGAAATAGATACAAATAAACACAATGTTTTTGCTTTGGTCTCATAAACTAGCTAAAAGTAACTACATATCTATACTATTATTAAGATAAGAGAGTTTGTCAACCAAAACAGAAAAATTTTACCAAAATATCTCTCAAATATTAAAAAACATTTGAACTGAAATATTTGAGAAAGATAAAATGGTCAATTCACAAATAAAAGAAAAACAAAAGAAATTTAACAAAAAAAGTTCAAAAATTAAAAACAAAATATGTGCAGCAATTTTCTCCACATTATGTGGAATAATTTCCCACGTAATTATCCTATGGGTGTGTTTGGAGTCTAGTTTAATCATATTAGAAGGGGCAAAATGAGTCAAATAGCTTATATTTCTCTCATATAAAAGTAAAAATCGAAGACATAATAGACTTGGTCATGATGGTGAGCAGGGTCAATTGACCATTCTAATACTCATGTAGCTACGCCATTGGATTATATCAAATAAGTTTTTTGGTTTTTTTTTTTTAAAAAAAATGATAAATATCAAGAATTGAGATCATCATATATGTGTTCGGTGACTTGCACCAATAGAAGAATTTTCAAGTAAAAGCATAAATTAAAAAAACTCATACAAGCTTTATGACACAAGGTATTGATAAAATCATAAAATCTAGGCCCAAATCCCACCAAAGAAAATCATCAGAAGACAAGTCAAATTAACAAGAGCATTGATAAGTCGATTTCTTGTGAAAGTAATGAGATAAATGAAAATTCATTAGAAAAATACGACAGCAACTGAAACCAACCAAAAATCATTCATCCATTAAACTAGCCATGATAAACGGGATTAAAATCCATTTCGAGACCCCAATCGAATCCAAATCATCCTTGGAACCTCTACTTTGATCAACTTGTAAAACACCGAAACGTGTAGAACACCGAAACCAAACCCCATAAATCCTCTTTGAAAAGTAGCGCATCATCAATTGTGGGTTTGAAAACCTAGATCAATTTTATTTTCGAACATGAACACTGAAATTGGAACGTATTGAAACCGTCGTCGGTTAAACCGACTATGCCAGTATTGGGATACTCTGGTGGGATTCGAACTGAAAATCTAAACAACCAATGCCACTAGTGAAGTTTCTCACGACTGGGGTGAAGACTTATCATGATTTTCTTCTTCTCCGCCAGGTTGAGGGAGGCCATTGTGGAGGTCCCATATGTGGTCACCAATTTTGTACATTAAGGTTCAAATCGGTGGGGGCCAATAGAGAGGGGGGGGGGGGGGGGGGGGGGTACAATGATATATATGCATGAAATTGGCATAGCACGCGGGGTTGTACCATTTTGGTGAAAGTTTTGCAGAGTTTGCATGTAAAGTGGACTTTGGAAGAGGGTGAAAGTATGGGTTTGAAGCCAAAGAGAAAGAACCCAGACAACAAGAAGGAGCCAAAGACTAAAAGCCAGGGTTTGGAATTTATGGAAGCAAAAGTGAATAATTATGGATTCTGATTTAGGTTGTTACATTTTCCAGGATGTGGATAGTATTTGGATTATGAGGTCTTGCCCTCTTATACATGCATTGTCGTTATGTATCTGTAGTTTTGTGCGTTAAACCTTAATTGTCTTTGATCTGCCTAGGGTTGATGATGAAGATCAAGAAAGAGCACAAATTTCTCGTGCTTTTCAATCATGACTTGTGATGGTACATAATTTTTGGCTTTTACTATTGTATGAGCGATGAGTCTTTTGTGGATTATGGTCCACCTGCGTGAAGCTGAAATTCGCGTTTGACCGACATGCGCGGTTACATAACCGCGGATGGTTTTGCAGAGATGTAGATTCACATAGAACCCTTCTTGGTCAGACTTCTTCGGTGCTGTGTATGACGCGGAGTTTGCAGATGAGCTTGAGCGTGGTTAGGGCGTCGTGGGCCCAAGCGAGAGGGAGATGTTGGTGGAGATGTCGGAGTGTTCGGTACGATGTGGAAGAAGAGATCGAGGCAAGGAGTACCGAAAGAAAGTGCTGAGAGACCTCAACTATTTGATTTTCGGGGCCAACACCACAACTGAGGACGACGTCGTAGATCAGGAGGTCAATGATACATAATGGTTCTTCCTTGTTTCATTGACCCAGAACTTCGTCACCGACAGCTGGTTGCCGGGTGTTAGGGGCTGCACTTGTAATGTTGCAAGCAACCTTGTCTAGGGTCATTAGTTAAGCCTTTGGTTGGTTGCTTGTGTGCTAGGAATGTTTTGGTAATTTATGTAATTTATTTTATTTAACATTTAGTCTCCTCGGCCAAGTGCATGTTTCTCGCAGCCTTGGTTATTTAAGTTCGATATGCTCTTTAAGGAGGGGTTCCTAGTCAGCATAGTTTGGACTACGGAACTAATATAGGTAAGCATATGTACTTTTACCTCCCTTACCGTCTTACCATCAATAAAAAATGAATTATTCAATCATCTGTGTCCCGTGAGATTGCTCCTTGATCTTTTCTTCCGATTATTCATTGTTCGTCGTGGTTGCCTAACATTTATATAATTGTGTTCTAGCTTGCCGCTAGCACTATTTTAATATCGTGTGAGTTTCATTGTTCCTTGCAAGGTACTCACTTGACTGTCTTGCTTGCTAGTAAGTGCTGCACAGTTGTCTTTGCACATAGCAAAGTTCGGCCCATGACACCGGGTCAGGCTTTTTTTCATTCCAACCCGGGCCAGACAGTCTCGCCTCCTTGTCATGCGAGCAGGCTAAACAATGTCAAGTGGCCTACAGGTTATGGTCTGCGTCCCAACGGCGAATGGGGTCGTCGAATTGGGCTCGATGGAGCTCATAGTCCAGAGCATGATCTGATGAACAAGGTCCGAGTATTGTTTGATTTTAATGACCTTGAATTCGGTTCTTAGCCTATGGGTGGCGCTGCCGATCAGGGCGAGAACTACCCGTTGTCGCTGTGGATCAACGACAACCCAGCCAGCACAATTGAAGTTGTTAAAGAGTCGGTGAACATGGGTCCGGCGACTTCAGGACCCAGTACCACTTACCATCACATCTCGAAGCTGATTTAGTTTGATAACCACCCTAGTTCCAGTAGCTTATTGGAGAATCCGAGCGCCGTTCACCAAGTACAATCTCAAAGTAATCACCACCACCATGCCCAGCAGTAGCAAGTACAGACGCAGAGCTTCTTCACCAGGGAGCTTAACTTCTCCGATTACAACAGTTGGGTGGTGGATCGGTTCAGCTATGGATGTGATCTACTCCGCCTTAGTGGTCTTTGTTGTGCAGGTGGTTTAATGGAAGAGGATGAGGGAACCCTCGAGGAGCATGGAAGGAACAAGAAGGGACGAAGTCGGCGAGTAGTGAACAACCTAAGTCAGGCGTGTAATTGTAGGAACATGGGTGCCACGACGTCAGATTCCTTCATCCATTCTCTAGATAACCACGCGTGCTGTTCACCTGCCCGAATATAACCGTGGTCCACCTGCACCGTGGTAGAGGAAAGAAAATTTACCTTATTAATGGAAGAACCTTATTCCTATGCTCCTTACTGCTAATGTTTTAAGTTCTTCCTCGACCTTATATATTTTGATCGAAGGATATCTTCTAACCTGACTTTTTTACTTTTAGCACATTTTTTGTTTTGGTGTTTTAAGTTTAACTATTAGGCATTCTTCCTTGACCTTATATATTTTGATCGGAGGATATCTTCTAACTTGACTTTTTTCTTTTAGTACATTGATTTTTTTTTTTGGTCTTGGCCTACCATTTTTTTATCATCTCTATACTAATGAATTTTGAGTGAGGGCGATGAGCCGTTGAGCTAGCTCTTACATCGCTTTGATAAAATTAAAAAAGAGTTTTAGAGAATTACAGCCGAAACATCAATCCAATCTGTTTAAAATTTGAAAAAAAGAAGAAGTTCCATTAATTGACACTCTGATTGTTTACAATGCCTATAACAATTCTAAGAAAAGATGTAGAAAACGATTCATCTTTACTTACCTGAGCCACCTTACACTATAGGACAAAGTGAATCAGACGACGGGCTAAAGCCTGTTGTCTGATTGAAAATGAGGCTGTTGTCTAGTAGCCTGTCGTCTGATTGCATTCAATCAGATGACAGGCTTTTTATGTCGTCTTTTTTCTCATTCATACAACATGTATATATAAATATGTGTTGTCTGAATTTATGCAATTTCTATTAATTTGGCTAAACTGTCGTAGAGTATAGAATCACACAACAGTTTATTGCCCAAGTGTTGTGTGAAATGATCTTAGCACAACAATTTTTCCATGTCTGTGTGGTTGTGTGATTCATCCAACAACATAGATATGATAAATATGTTGTCTGGAGTGAACCTCAAACAAGAGTTCATTTGGCAATGATAAATATGTTGTCTGAAGTAAACCTCATACTATAAATACTATTTCCTTCTATTGTCTGAATTCACCCTTAGATAACAATTTGTTTGATGGCCCTGTTGTCTGAAATAAGCTTCAGATGACATGTGTAGGACCAGTTGTCGTCTTGAATGAACCTCACACTACACATGTTTTCCCTTTATGTTGTCTGAATATTACTTTGAATAACAAGTTTGAGGATGACTTTGTTGTCTGAAATTCATTTAAGATAACATGTGTGGGATAATTTGTCGTCTGAAATGAACCTCAGATTACACATTCTTTCCCTTTATGTTGTCTGAATTTGATTTAGGATAACAATTTCCAGGATATATATGTAGTCTGAAATACATTTTAGATAACAAGTGAGGGATGCATGTGTTGTCTTAAATGAACCTCACACTACCCTTACTATTTCTTTTTGTTGTTTGAATTGCATTTAATATAACAAGTTACTGGATGCATGTGTTGTCTGATAACTTTGCACTACTACAGTTACTTGTCCTGTATGTTGTTTGAATTGAATTGACACAATTGCTTCCTGGAAATAGGCAAATATGAAAATGTTGATACAAATAATTAAGTTCCAAATGTCATTTAGTAGCACATCATTCTCATAGATTGCCAAAACATACAAAAAACTACAAAGAGGTCTCCTACTACAATGTACTTCTTATGTATCAGTTCAAAGTACAACTTGCAATTCATGTCCAACCAAATTTTAACCACAAGAGTGAGCAATACTGTGCCGAGACCCCAGCTCTTAGCCATTTTTTGGTTGACCATAAACAATGACACTGCAGCAACTCAAACTGCAGAATAAACAACTTGCCAGTAAAATTGAAACTCATCTGCCCAAGCAAAACACAACTACTGTCTAAAAAGAAACAATATAGGAGATTCGATCTAAGTCCTCTGTTCAGGAAGTGGTAAGTTGTCCTTCCTGGAAAGAGGAAATCTTACATTGATCGAAAAGACACGGATAAGATATAAAAAAATCATGTTAGGATAATTTTTTAGTATAAACGGGGCTTAGCTGAAGTTTAAGAAATCAAACCATTTTCAGCAATATAGATTTTTGGGTTTTGATATTTTTGCTTTATATAGACCATCAGTTTCTCCAACCCGTCTGGCCAATCTCCCTTGTCCTGCAATGTAAACATAAGTTATAAGTACATGAGTAGATATGCAGATATATAAAGATTTGAGTTTTCGTACCAAGCCAAGAGGAATCCCATTTCTGTTCAAACCTACAATTAGATAGATAAATAATACTCTACTTGTTTGTTCAGTTGCTACTTCAATAGAATAGCGTCGCTCTTCAGTAGTAGATGGTTGCTAATTTTTAACATACTCTATGACTTATAGTAATTGATCGCAACAAAATCTAATTTTTAACATACTCTTCTGCAGAAAAAGTAGGCAGCCTTTCCTATTTGTTTCAAATCATGTTTACAATCCAACAGTGGTTAGAGCTTAGGGTTCAAGACTTACACAAATCTGCGATTCATGTAGCCTTTATACTTGTCTTCCAGGGCTTGTGGCAAGTCAAAGTGCAACAGCTCACAAAAGGTTCAATGCCTACAGTAGGAGTCATATATAACATTAATACATCAAAGCAAACACCTAAAAGAACAACATATATAATTTAGTATATATAATCTTATTGATATAATTTCAATTCTGGAATTCCTATACCTCTGTTAATGGGTTTCAAACTTTCAATATAAAATAATGCAAAGCTAAGATCTCCAGGTGTGCATAAAGAACACAAACTAACTTTGGCCTTTGCAAAAACCCCATAAACTCATATCACTTAGGATCAACCTTGCTTAATAAACAGTCCCAAGCACAGTGAATAGGCCACATAATCAAATAATCACAAACAGCTAAGACCAAAAGAAAGTGAATCATCAATAACTAACACTGTTATTCACCAATTCATGTCACACACTCAAAACAAAAATCAAAAGCATAGATCATTTTCATTCCAACGTCCTCAAACTCCAATTCAAAACAAAAACCCAATTGGAAATTCACAAACAAACCCAATTCTACTGCAAAGTAAAAATCTACTGAGTTTCAAGATAGATAGCAATAGGAGTAGCTAAGTTACTGACCAAAACAGAGAAAAACAAATTAACAAAAACATTATGTTGTGTATGCAATTCCTCCCTGTATTAAATTCCGTCTAAATCTATTCTGCAAAAGCCAACATATCCAAATCGTTCAGTACCAAACAAAACCACATAGAAGTGATATAATAATACCAGATAAGGTATACTTACTTGTCATTGTGATTAACCAAATGCATAGCCAATTTATTAAGAGGTAGATAGGTATCCATGACACCTAGAAAAATTAATAAAAAGAACAAATTAAACAACTGTAAAGCCTTGTTTCACAGAAAGAGATAACTCCAGAGTTGTTGTCGCCCCCTTAACACTCAAGTTACCAAAATTTTTACAGCATACTCCTAGAAATCAGTAGATCATTGAACATCTAATCACTTATGTATACTAATCAGTGCAGTCCCTTTTGTCAACAGCTATAGCAGAACCACTCCATAAACCCCATAAACTACATAATCAATAAGAAAAGTACCAAGATTGTAATCGAAAAAAGCTAAGTAAAAAACAAATTGAACAAATAAATCCCCATAGTAAGAAGAAGGACCATACCCTCTTCTCTCTTGCCAAATAGACATGACTAAACTTTCGATGTCCCAGAGGCTTTCCAATATCAAAGTCACCGGGCGTCCATCTCTTCATCTCTGTCGCCGAAACCTCCAATGAACCCTGTCAGAAACCAAAATCATAATTAAAATCCTAATAATAATCAATCAACTTTGAGCCCTAAAAATTCAAACTCAATCAACCCCAGATTTCCTTAACTTAATTCTAGGGTTCTTGAAACCCTAACACAGGATGGGTTGTTCTCCTTCGAGCCCAGTTACGCGGTCGGGAGGTTGAGGTAGATTGTGGAAGATAAAGGTCGGAGCTTTGGCACTTGGGCTCTGACTCTGAGACTGTTGGCTCCGAGCCATAGATTCTATATATAGACTTCTGGGCACCATCCAATTTCAAAATTAAAAGTATCAATCGATTTCAGAACCTAATCAATACACAACAATACCAGAAAACCTAGTCATATCGGAATTCAGAAACCCAACCAAAACCCAATGAGAAAACGAAGTGAATCTGATTAACAAGTAAGAGACAGAGAAGAAGAACTTACAAGGAGAGAGAGAGAGATGGAGGCTGAAGAGTGAAGAGAGTCACGACCGAGGGGGAGAGAACTCGCAGTGGAGAGAGAGAGAGAGAGAGAGAGAGAGAGAGAGAGAGAGAGAGAGAGAGAGAGAGAGAGAGAGAGCGAGAGAGGCAGTAATCGACTGAATCTGATTAGAGTGTATCGTTACTGAGAGAAGCTAGCGGGTGAGCGAGGCTGAGTCAAATACGCAGGGGAAGAGAAGGGCCAATTTTTTTAGCCAAGGGAGGGAACCCTAAACTAGATAGATTTCGAGGTTTTTTTTTTTTTGGATACAAAAGGTTTCTAGGATTTTCAACCCACCCAATTAATTGAATTTTTTTTATGGGTTTTTCAGACAACACATATCATTGCAAGTGTTGTCCCAAATTTTGCAAATTTCATTTTTGAGCCTGTGTTGGCTAAGGAAAAGAGAAACGACAGGTTTAGCATGTATGTCGTCTGACGTACTCAGACGACATATAAATTCAATATGTTGTCTGTTATGTGTCGTCTGATTCACTTTCTCCTATAGTGTTAACATGTATTTACAATAGTAATCAAGCTCATGAGAATGCCCAAATTTGGTTCAGACGATAATTTTTCCCTACCTAAGCCACCTTGTTGAGCTATTGAGGGTCTTGACTTTTAACCTCAAATGTGTCATCTTTTTATATCACGCTTAGGCATTTGAGTAAACGAGATAGCGCACAAGTAGCTCTGACTGGTGAGCTATTGATTATTTGAAATAACTGTTGTGGAGGTAATATATTCAGTTCTCACTATCATCATAAGATGAAGTTAAGCAAAAAAAAAAAAAAAAGTAGCGGACTAGCAGCTTTCCGATGCGAATTGACATAGAGTTCATTAGAGTAGTCAAGGTGATCCGATCTCATGAACATTTATATATATGTCTGGGCCATTGGCGGAAAGAACATTTGGGCCATCTGTGCCTTAATTTGCTGGACTCCACATCTTGGCCCAATCCACAAAATCACCGACGCGTGTCATTTGCAGGTGTCTTGCTGCCTACTCAACGCGTGTTAAAGCCCATTGCTGCACCGCCCTCTTTCCCTTTTCTCTCTCACACAGACACGCAGTGGTTCAGTACGAGTGAGTGTTTAGGCTATGGAGGAAGAATTATGTGTCTTCGTCAAAGCGACTGACGGAGAGGGAATCAAGGAATCAACGATTACCATCAATCAGCACAATTACGGATCAATCAGCATTTAATGTCATCATTATAATTGATATTTCCGTTGTAATTCTCTCCCTATATAAAGAGACTATGAAATGAAATAAGGAGACCAATTCCAATTTTTAATTTACTTTTACACGTCATCAGCACATTTAGAGCAAATAGCCAAAAGGAAAAAACCCTAGTTTCGAAAAAAAAAAAAACAACCGAAAATCCTAGAAGAAAAACTTTTTCTTGGCCGCCACCCTAAAAAAAAAAAATCCTTTTCTCCCTAACCGCACATTAGCCTGCCCTCACCTCGTCTTCCCCAGACTGGCCTGCCACCCTTCCTGCCTGCAGCAGACCCGCGTCCAGTAGCCCGCACCTTGCACACCCCACCTCCTCACCTGCAACTGCGCTGCTGCACCTGTACACACTGCCCAACTCTCGCCTAGTCTCGCACATCCCGTTGCCCACCTCGCCTAGCCACGCACGACCCGAGAAGGCCACTGCTCGCCGGCGCTCTCCACCATCGTAGCATCCAGATAGGATTCGTCAACCAATTATCTGCGCAGCCTCCAGATCGCATTCCTCTAGATCGGCGTAAGCCCACCAGTTCCCAGAGTTAGCCCAGCGCAGGGCACAGTTGCGCAGATCCCAGGGCCCTTCCACCTGCGCACACCCCGCCTCTAACAGACCCACTAGCTTGCTGCTTCTGCCAGCGTCTCCCACCCATCAGCAGCAGCTTTGCAAGAAAAACAACAGAACATGTGAAGAAAGAAGAAGACGCGAAAGAGGAAGAAGAGAGAAAAAAGAAAGAAAAAAAGAGAGAACAAAAACGGTGTGACCCGGCCCAACAAAAAAGAAAAGAAAAAGAGAATAGCAAAGAAAAAAAAAACAAGGCCTTGTGGCCCACTGTTGAAAAAAGAGGAAGCGGCCCAGTTTTTCTCATGCCCAAAAACATCGCTACACACGCCTGCATCAACATGCACGTGTGCTAGGATTGTTTTATTTTCTCGACAACAAGTATGTTATCTTTTATTTATTTAATTTCATACTATGGTATATTTAATTATTTATAATTAGATTTTTTTTTTGAGCAAGCTATTTTATTGCTTGTTATATATGTGATATATATACGTGGAATTTAAAGCATGTGATTTTCATTTATGTTTACTATTTTTTTTAAGGATGCTCTATATTTTATTGTTTATGTTTGTATCATGAAATTTTGAGCATGTTTTATTTTATTTACGCTTACATAATCATTTCTAAGCATGTCTTTATCTTATGCTATTGTTTTTATTTTATTTTTATACATGATATATGTAGCATATATTTTGTTGTATATTTGTGCAATATGAGCATGCCATGCAATTTATTTTTATACATGCTATGTTTTATTCTTTATTACGTGCTATGATTATTCCCAAGGTTCGAAAAATCGCTAGGCGCTAGTCAGGCGGTTTTTATTTTTTAAAATTTTATTTAATTTTTATAGAAAATATTTATATTAAATCTAAATATATTCATCAACCCTTCTTTTGACTTGGTCAATTACTATCATGAATGTTGCAAAACGTGGGAAGTGGCATAAAATATAATTTTAGAGTTGTTGTATCTGACACCTAAAGCATTAAAAAGCCTTTTTTCACCATTTTAGAAAATTGTGCATTAATTGTCCAAAATGAAAAGGGAAACTGGGAAACCGTGGATAATCTTTTAAGATTCCAAAAACTTGGACTCTCTCTCTCTCTCTCTCTCTCTATTACTCTCTCACGATATCAAATTCTCAGATGCCTTCTTCTCACCAAGCCTCTCTTCGTCTGGATCTTCTTCATCTTAAAACCTAGATCTTGATTTTTTAATTTTAGTTTCTTATGTTTCTCAAATCCTATGCAAATATGGCTTCTCTTTCAAAGATATGGCTTCTTTCAAAAGTAGCCGTAGGAATTATGCGCTCTCGTTACAAAAGCAGCAGCATGAATACCCAAACCCGCCTACTTCGCCTAGCCCAGATACGACCGCCTAGGCGCCCGTCTATTCCGCCCAGGTGACCGCCCAAATCATGACCGCCTAAATTTACCGATTACACATTAGTCGAGTCAGGAAGCTGCCGCCTAGCGCCTAGGCAGCCGATTTTTAGAACACGGATTATTCCTTATTTAGAATGCTATACAAAAATTTGGTTTTGCCATGATAATGAAAATTCATGCGCATTATACATACACACTTACTGTGATAAAGTATTTTCACATAGCATCGAAAAAAATGTGACCATTACGAATCTTGGTCTTGAAATCTAAGTCATATTTTTAGAAAAAAAATTCACGTGGATGTTTTTATGACTGCGTAATTTATATCTTCCCTCTTGTTTATGTAGATGACTGATCCAACTCGACCTGAATTTGACGTCTTGGACTTAGAAGGACTTGAGTACCATCGTTGGGCTTCCGATGTGGAAACTGCCTTTGTGGTAAAAGACTACACTGCTACCATTACCGACCCCAAAGGTGATGAACTATCTAATAAGGTGAAAGCAAATGCCTTAATGTCTCTGAGGCGACATATTAATCCTAGCCTACGCTGGAAGTACCTTCAGTTGAAGACACCCAAAGAACTGTGGGATGCCCTTAAGGGACGTTTTGGAAACATTCATGACACTTTGCTCCCAGAACTGGCCTTTCAATGGAATGGAATCCGCTTGCTTGACTACAAAATGGTCAATGACTTCAAAATGACATGTTGCGCTTAAAGGCACGTCTCAATTTTTGCGAAAGGGAAATCACAGAAGATGATATGATCTACAAGACTCTTTCCACCTTTCCTACTTCAGCACTTATACTAGCGAACCAGTATAGGGTGGAGTATGACCACAAAAGAATCACAACCTTCAATAAGTTGATCAGCCTACTGCGAGTGGCTGAGAGGCATAATGAGATTCTCTTGAACAACAATGCCAGACCCACTGGGACAAAGAAAATTTATGAGGCTAATTATGAAAAAATGAAAGGTGGAAAGAACTCCAATACAAAGGGGTTTAGACGTGCTGATCCCTACCCACGTGGCAACAATGCACCACGTGGAAAAGGACATGGGGGTCATGGAAATAAGGTGCAAAGGGCACTTACGAACCCTTCAGTCAAACAGGATGGCGTTGGCAATGAACCATGCTATAGGTGTGGAGTCATTGGGCATTGGTACATGAACTGTCAAGCAAGCAACATAGTTGCAGCCAATTACAAGAGGTATAGAGAGTCTAAAGAACAAGAGGCTCACTATATGGAAGAAGGAGGCCATGACCTAGACGTCAACCTCACAATTGAAGACTTCAATGGCAACGAGGAACTTGTTCAGTTAATGGATGGTCTCAATCTTGACTGATCTGCTTTATTTATTTTATTTTCCAAAGACAGATGTGAAGACATAATGCCTCATTTTTAATTAGACTATTGTTTGGTCTTAAAGTTTCTTTCAATAATGGTTTGATGAATTAGAACAAGACCTTGATTTGATTATCGTTGGCTTATTAATAAATTTTGAATTTTATTCTGAAGCATTAATTTTTTTCAAATTTATTTACTACACATATTTACATGGTTCGAAATAGCACTATAAAGATGTAAAGCAATACATCTAGAAAAAAAGAAAAAAAGAAAAATTTAGAATGAAAAGATCACCATTCTACCTAAATAGAAATACTCTAAAGAAAATGAGATATGCTCTGTATGCACCAAGAGCTAATCGAACCTTGTTTAAGTTTCAAAGATATTCGTGCCAACGATTATCATGTAGAAATACACTGTGAGAATGGAACTGAATACCTTTATATTACCTCTAATGAATGTGGAAGGAAACGCATTTTAAAGAAACTTATGAGTCAATTTAGTGGACTGTACCTCACTACGATTCTAATCATTGAATCGTATGCTGTCACCAACAATGAAATGTGAGACACTGACTCATATAGGCTTTGGCATGACCGCCTAGGGCACTCCGGTCGTGACATGATGATCTGTATTTTAAAGAACTCATATGGACATCCCTTCTTTCGAGTGAAAAATAAAATGGGACAAAAATCCGTCACACTACAAGGTGTCGGTCCTAGTACTGCTTAAATGCAGCCAATGCCTTCTAATGTACCAGAAGCACTACCTCACTCTCATTATGCCTCATTGACTATTTTAAAGGCACATCACTCGTTTTGCAAAGCCTGCTCTTTAATAAAAACAGGATCGAGACCTTCCTATGCTAAAGATACAAAACAAAACATTTCATTCTTACAAAGGATACAAGGAGATATTTGTGGACCTATCCATCCAGAATGCGAACCATTCAAGTACTTTATGGTTCTGGTGGATGCTTTGACACGCTAGTCACATGCCGCTTTATTGTCCACAAGAAATGCTGCATTTGCAAAACTCCTAGCACAGATTATACGCTTAAGGGCTCACCACCCTGATTACCCTATCAAGTCTATAAGGCTTGATAACGTTGGAGAGTTCACTTCAAAAGCATTTGATGATTATTACATGTCTATTGGGATCGATGTAGAGCATCATGTACCCCATGTGCATACACAAAATGGTCTCACAAAAACCACCATCAAAAGGCTACATATGGTGGCTAGGGCACTAGTTATGCGCACCAACCTGCCTATATCTACATAGAGTTATGCAATATTGCACGCAGCTTTACTTATTTGTTTCAGACCCACTGCTAGCCAACCATTTTATGCGTACCGTTGGTAACTGGATATGAACCTGACATTTCACACTTACGCATATTTGGTTGCGCAGTATATGTGTCTATTGCGCCCCCACAGCGCACCAAAATGGGTCTCCAGAGACGATTAAGTATTTATGTTGGATACGAATCCCCAACAATTATCCTCTATTTGGAACCCTTGACAGGCGATCTCTTTACCGCTAGATTTGCGGATTGTCACTTTGATGAGACAGTCTTCCCGTCGTTAGGGGGAGATAGGAAAAAGGATTTTCCAAGGGAACGACATGAATTGTTGTGGTTTGTCCCCACTCTGTCTCATTTTGATCCCCGCACTTCATAATGTGAAAATGAAGTGAAAAGAATAATCGATCTTCAGAACGTAGCAAATTCGATGCCTGATACGTTTACTGATATCGCAAAAGTGACGAGATCACATATATTAGTTGCAAACGTGCCTGTAAGGTTAGAAGTCCCCAACAAGGGGCACGGTGCCGCAGACAAAGGCGCTGCAACCACACTTAGTGGAGGTGTGGTTGAGACCATGGCTCCCCAAAGGAAGAGGGTGAGGCTACTTGGTTCGATTGATACTTACCCAAGGAAGAAGAGGGAGAGTAAGGCACAAGCCAATCCATTAATCATCAATGTAGAGAATTCCTCTCATGAGATTGTCTCTGATTATAGTTACGTCCATGAATCAATACTGGAGGACCCTCCGATGTTTGAAATGATTACAGAGAACAAAGAAATCTCAATGGATTATGAGAGTGTGTATGAGTTGATAGAAAGATCTTCCATACACATTGATGATGAATTTGCATACACTGTTGCTCAAGAAATCATAGAGCACGATGATATCGAACCACGCTCTATTGCAGAATGTCAACAAAGAGCAAATTGGCCTAAATGGAAGAAGCAATCTAGGTAGAACTAGATTCTCTGGCAAGGAGACAGGTATTTGGTCCGGTAGTGCTAACCCCACCAAGTGTAAAGCCTGTAGGACATAAATGGGTCTTTGTCAGAAAGCGTAATGAGAAGAATGAAGTCTTGAGGTACAAGGCTCGCCTTGTGGCGCAATGTGATGTCCCGAACCCAAATTCACCGGTTTACTAGTCATTTAGACGATGAACGATCTTTACTTTCACTTTTACTATCGTTTTAGTGCGTTTAGTGGCCCTAAAAGTTGGTTTTTTGTTCGGGTCAAAATTTGAGAAAATGTTCTTCATGAAAGTTGTAGAGGACGTTAAACCGAGTCTGTGGACATGTGGTACGTAAAAATCGGAGTTTATATGCAAAAGTTTTAACCGAAAAGGTAAAGTTACTGTTCATGGTAATTTTCTATAAATAGCCGAGTTACTGTGGTAAGTTTCCATTTTTGAAAACCTACCGGCTTTTCTCTCTCCTTCCCCCTGACCCTTTCTTCCTCTTTGGTCTGGTTTCTTCTTCCTCCGATTTCTCCCTTCTCCAGCAAACCCACGAAGGAATCCGAGCACCGGCAAGCTCGCCTCCTCCTCCTTGTCACACCTGTGGTAGTGTTTTGCGGTGGCTCGGCCGAAGGAGCTCGGAATTGAGCCGCAAAGATTACTGTAGCTGAACGGAGGTTTAGTCGATTTCCGGCGATTCCGGCCACCAAACCGGCGTCGAAGGTACGGTTTTTGCCAAGGATCATGTTACCCCAAGCCTTGAGCCACGATTTGCAGTGTGGAGGTCGAATCGAAGATTTGAAATTCTGGGTTACTATTCACAATTCGGGTTCAAACTTCTCCTTAATTGTTGAGGTACTTCTAGTCATTTTCTGGATTTGTTGTAGTTGTGAAAGATGCTTAGAATGTTGAGATGATGTTGTGGATGAAATTTGGTGGCCATCGGATGTGGTGGCCGGCGGCGCTTGGGGCCCACTCGCTGCCACTGTAGATGGCGCGTGGAGGCGCATAGGGCAGGTTTTTAATTCTTGTTTTTAGCCAATTAAATCCTATCAATATTGTAGAGCTTGTATATGAGAAGTTTGGTGGAAATTGAAGGAGTTTTGTATCGATTGTGTAATTCTGAAGTTTAGGTTGTCGATCATTAGATTACGAGAATCCGGCCGTTGGATTTCTCTCGGTTCTGCCCTAGAACCTTTAAACTAATGAGTTGGTATTAAGGGTGAGGTTGAATTAAATTGGAAAAGAAATTGGAAGTTTGATTTAGGAGAATAAGATATTAGAATCGTATTTAATTGCCGAATCGATATTCACAAATTATAATTGTGTACAGGGCGATATACCGAGCTATTACTCGATGAAGGAACTCGTATGCATGATCGCCTAAATAGTACTGTGAGTGGACATTTATTTTAGGACAAAATACTGTTTACTCCCTATACTTACAGGGTTTCGACGTTTCAGTCCCTGACGTTTCAATTTCACCTAAAAACTCCGTAAACTCTCCAATTTCACCCAATTAGTCTTTACCGTCAATTCTCCGTCAAAAACTCGGTTACTTTGCTGACGTGGCATGCTTTTCACATTAAAATGACTGTTATACCCTCACTTTCTCTTTTTCTTTTCTTTTTTATTTATTTATTTTTATTTTTATTTTTTCCTCTCTCTCTCTCTCTCTTGTTTTTACCTCTTCTTCTTCCCCTCTCTCGTCTCCATCCTCATCATCACCGCCGCAGCTCTCGTCTTCTCTTGTAAGTCCCTCCCCGATCTCAGATCCCTTGATTTTACTCGTTTCTTCCTAGAACTTTGATTTAATTTCTGATCTTGCCACAGGCATGGGCGCGGCATACTGGACCACCAAGAGTGGCGTGGGCGTGGCCTCGATGGGAGTGATGCGGCAGGAGCTGGTCATGAAATCGATTGTTCCGGTGGACATGGCTGGAGTGCTTGGGATCTACGGCCTCATCATAGCTGTGATTATCAGCATCGGGATCAATCCAAAGGCTAAATCTTATTACCTGTTGGATGGATATGCTCACTTGTCCTATGTCCTTACTTGTGGCCTCGCTGGACTTTCCACCGTCGTCATCCCCCTTTCCCTCCTCCGATTCTCAACCTTCACCGTCGCCGGCGCTCTTGGGAGTTCGAAACAATCTTGCGGAATTGGGTAGGAGCTTCAAGACAGGCCTCTCGTTTCTCTCCATCGCCGAAATCTCCAAATTGGCTTCTAACTTGATGCCAGTTTGGAACGGAGCTTTCGGAAGAAGACGGCGGCGGTTCCGTGCCAAGAATTACCAATGAAATTCTCAGCTTCATCGCTCAGATTTTGAAGCTTTCGAATAATTGGACCCGCTTTCCTATACCACTGGACCACCATGGTAAAATTTCTCATCAACATTTTGTATTTGTGTAGTCGAAGACTGTATAGTTCATCTTTCAAGTTGATTGCAGTTTGGGTTTACTTATTTTGTTTGATTTTGTTTTTGAAGTTGTGGATTGTGAGTTTAGAAGTTAGAGTTGATTTCATTTGAATCATGTTGTGGTCGCGTGCAATATGAACAATTTGAGATGATGAATTTGCAGAAGTCGGAATGGAAGCTGAGCAGAGGGAACCTATAGCAGAAGAACTGGAAGGAGATGGCCGACATCGTGGGTAGCAGAGAGAACTATGGCAAAACCCTCTAAAACTGATTCAGTGCAAGATACTTTAAATTTCAATTCTTTGTGGTTTTCAGGTATATATGTTGGTGGTTGAAGTTTGAATCAGGGATTTAATTGAATATGAATAAGTTCTTGTGAGATTGATGCTACGTCAGTAAGACTCTATTTGTTTTCTCTGATTTGCTAGTTTGCTTGTTTTGTTCAAATTTCGTCTCGGGAAAGAGACTGGGTTCATGTTGGTTGTGGATATTTGTTAAATAGTAATTGGGATGTGTGGGATTTGAATTGATGGTAGTATAAGCTTTGCTTTTTCCTCCCGTTGGTTTCGCCTTCTGGGTAAATGAGTTTTGCATGAACAACCAAGAGCAGGGACGTGGAGGAAGAAAAGGCTGAAGAGGAGGGACACGGAGGAAGAAGAACAGGTAAAAAGAAAAGAGAAGGAGAGTTTTTTTTTTTTTTTATCAGTGAGGGTATAACAGTCATTTTAATGTGAAAAGCATGCCACGTTAGCAAAGTAACTGAGTTTTTGACGGAGAATTGACGGTAAGGACTAATTGGGTGAAATTGGAGAGTTTAGGGAGTTTTTAGGTGAAATTGAAACGTCAGGGACTGAAACGTCGAAACCCTATAAGTATAGGGAGTAAACAGTATTTTGTCATTTATTTTAAATTAATTGTGCATGCAGTATATTATTATTTTCTAATTGAGGTTTAATTTATTATTTGAATTATTAAGTTTTATGATTTTATAAACTCTGGTTTATTGAGATTTATTTATGAATTACGAGGTTAGAGTTGAAACTCCTTCCCGAGGGCTTTTAGTAGATTTTCGAGATAGTTAGTTATAAGTTATTGAGTTGAGAAATGATTTCGGGAAGTGTTCGATTAAGAAAATATTATGAGAATTATATTGATTTCGAATATCGATTTATATGATGATATACGAATACGAATGATTTATCAAATATTAGAGCACGATGGAATTATTGAGATTTTTTGAGTTTTGAGTTCCGCACTTATCAGCTTTGAAGTTACATTGAGAATTCTTTCCGAAAGCATTTATTGATTTATCGAGTATGAGATTTATGCTTTCGAGGATTTATTGAGATATTGAGGTTTGAGTTATCGAGATATTCCTGAGTTATGCTTTCGATGAATTATTGAGGATTTAGTGAATTAATATCGAGTTCTTTCCGAAAGCAATTGCCTTAAAGTGATTGAATCCAGTTTATTGAGGAGGTAAATAAGTCAACGCATGCATGCTTTACCTGATCAGCAGTCCCTTCCAGGTAATAGTCTGGGCGGCAGTCCCCTCAAGACAATATTCTGGTCGGCAGTCCCCTCCAGAATATTCCGGTCGGCAGTCCCCTCCGATGCGTCATCTGGTCGGCAGTCCCCTCCAGATGATATGAGCTAGTTAGTCGGCAATCCCTTCTAACTACCTATGGTTAGTCGGCAGTCCCCTCTAACCATCACCTCCTCGTCTGGTCTGCAGTCCCCTCTGATGCGTCACTGGTCGACAGTTCCCTCCAGGTGGCATGAGATGGCTAATCGGCAGTCCCCTTTAGTCATCGTCCATTTTGAGATATGAGTAATTTAACGAGATGTTTGAAATATCATTATGTATTTGAGGGATTTGAGATCTTAAAGAGATTTCGAGATGTTCTATTTTACGTGATTGAGATTTCAGTAAAGAGAAGGATTAAGAGTGTTTTTAAGATCTTACTGCATGCTTGGTTTTTAAGAGGATAATTTGGGAAAGCACTAAATCTTATAATTATTTTCTTTCGAGATTGGTTATTTTTCGTCCACTCACTCTAACGGTTTTTAAATGCTTTTCCTCTGGGCCTTTCGGTTTCAAATGCCCAGTTTGCAGGCCAGATTAGAGTGAGGTCGAGCGTACATGGAGTTGAGGCATAGTCGACAACATGGCTTATTCGTTTGCCTTTGAATTAGGTTTTCCTTGTTTACCTTTCTATTAGAATTGCTCTGATTACCTGTGGGTTTAATGTTATTCAAGTTGCGTTTTGTGTTATGTGAATTGGACGATGTTGTGTTTGGGGAGCAGGATGGCTCCAGGAGAATAAGGATGAGTGATTTAGAAGTGTAAATTTCATTTCTACAGGTTTTGGGTAGTCTATTTTAGGGGAGGTTCTGCAAATTTTTGGAAGAATTTCTTCTAAGGTGGACCCGTAGGGCCCACTTCGGATTTCAAGGTGAAATCCGGGGCGGGTCCTGTCACGCAAGGTTTCTCACAACGGCCTGGAATTGACTATGAGGAGACATATTCTCCCGTAATGGACGTTATAACGTTCCGCTACTTAGTTGGTTTGGTAGTTTCCGAAGGACTAGAAATGCTGCTCATGGATGTGGTTGCTGCATATCTTTATGGGGATCTTAATTCAGAGATATATATGAAAGTGCCTAATGGCCGGCCTTACATTACCCAAGTCAATTGACTCTAAACCACGGAGTGCGTATGCAATTAGATTGAAACACTCACTTTACAGATTGAAACAATCTGGGCGGATGTGGTATACCCGTCCAAGTGACCACTTGATTGGGAAGGGATATAAGAAAGATGAATTATACCCCTGAGTATTCATAAAGAAAACAAGTTCCGGATTTGCAGTTGTAGCTGTATATGTCGATGATATGAACATAATAGGTACTCTTGATGAAATAAGAGAAACCGTAAGTTACTTGAAATCTGAATTTGAGATGAAGGATCTTGGGAAAACTCGATTCTGTCTAGGCCTTGAACTAGAACACCGAGTTTGTGGAATACTAATCCACCAGGCTGTGTATGTCCAAAAGTCAGGTGATTTAACATGGACAAAGTGCATCTTGCTAGCACTCCCATAATCGGTTGAAGTTTGGATGCAAGGAAATATCCATTTCGTCCAAAGGAAGATGACGAAGAGGTGTTGGGAGCTGAAATTCCCTATCTAAATGCAATAGGCGCATTATTGTACTTAGCCCAATGTGCTCGACCAGACATTGTATTTTCAGTGAACTTGTTAGCTAGATTTAGCTCAGCGCCAACGCAGCGTCACTGGAATGGTATCAAGAACATTTTCCGATACCTAAAAGGAACCATTAACTTGAGACTGTTCTTTCCCTACAGAGGGACAAGAGGGTCCGCAGATGGAACTGCAATCCCTAAAGGAAATGTTGATGGCGAAAGCGCCACTCACTACTCCGAAACACCAAATGACTTTTTGGTTGGTTTTGCTGATGCTGGGTACCTCTCTGACCCACATAAATGGCGTTCCCAAACTGGTTATGTATTTACCATTGGGAACAAGGCGATATCTTGGAGATCAACCAAGCAAACCCTTGTGGCTACCGATCATTGCTCTACATGAGGTGGTTCGTGAGTGTATATGGTTAAGAGCTATCATTACACATATTCGAGGGACTAGTGGTTTGAGTTCTACCACTGAAGAGCCTGCTTGCATTTATAAAGATAATGCAGCTTGCATCGAACAGATGAAGCTAGGATATATCAATGGTGATAATACAAAACACATATCGCCAAAGTTTTCCTACAATCAGCAACAACAGACCCTCCTCAAGATTCAAGTGAATCAAGTAAGGTCTGAGGAGAATGTGGCAGATTTGTTCACCAAATCACTGCCTAAGGCCACATTTGAGAAACATAGGATTGTGAAGACTTTCCAAGCTTCCTTGATTAATGTAAGGATCAGGGGGAGGTGTAGACGTCAGGGGGAGTCTAACACACACATGTCATCCTCAAATGTAAAATGTGCGTTGTGCTCTTTTCTTCTGACCAAGGTGTATTTTTTGTCCCACATGGTTTTTATTGTTACTTGGCAAGGTTTTTAGTGAGACAACAGCTTATGCACCATTTCGTCTTTGACTTGGCACAAGGGGGAGTGTTAAAGGAAAAACATATTATGTGCCTTCGTCAAAGCGACTGACGGAGAGAGAATCAAGGTATCAGCGATTACCATCAATAAGCACAATTACAGATCAATCAGCATTTAATGTCATCATTGTAATTGATATTTCCGTTGTAATTCTCTCCCTATATAAAGAGACTATGAAATGAAATGAGGAGACCAATTCCAATTCTCAATTTACTTTTACAAAAAAAAAAACAAAGTAGCGGACCAGCAGCTCTCCGATGCAAATTGACATAGAGTTCATTGGAGCAGTCAAGGTGATCCGGTCCCATGAACACTTATATATACGTCTGGGCCATTGGCGGAAAGAACATTTGGGCCATCTGTGCCTTACTTTGCTGGACTCCACATCTTGACCCAATCCACAAAATCACCGACGCGTGTCATTTGCAGGTGTCTTGCTGCCTACTCAACGCGTGTTAATGCCCATTGCTGCACCGCTCTCTCTCTCTTTCTCTCTCTCTCTTTCACACAGACACGCAGTGTACGTTCAGTGCGAGTGAGTGTTTAGGCTATGGAGGAAGAATTCTCGGTCGACGATCCAGCTCAGCTTCTCGAAGCTGCTTCAGAGTTCGCAAACTATCCCGGTAAACTATTTCCGATCGGTCACTTCTCTATTTCAATTTCATCAACTTCTTTGAACTAACACCATTCTCTTCTTCCAGGAGTTCAAACCGACGCTTCAGCCAAGGAATTTCTGGACCGCTTCCCTCTTCCTGTCATCCTCAAGTAACCTTCTTTGCTTTCGAATTTCTTTTTATTTCAATTTCGTCTGGTTTTCGGTTTCGATTTTTGTTCTCTGTGTTTGTGTATGGCGGAATTTGTGTAGTGATATTGTCTGGGAAAGTTTGTGGAGTGATTATGTTTCTTGCTTGCAGTGCTTTACAGACGAAAGCCGATGTGCCTGGTTTAGAAAATACCTTGGTTGCTGTTTTGGAATGTATTTTCAAAACAAGATATGGTGCTTCTCTCATCCCACAGTATATGGTATGCCTGCATTTTGGAGCGAACTGATTAGTTATTGCTTATGATCATTCAGCTTACTTTCTTGTGGAAAATGATGCCGGGGTTTTACTGAATTCGATTAAAATTTAACTAGTACTTATCGGTGAACATTGGAATGCCAGACCTCTTAAAAGAATTTAATACTCGAAGAGGCTTAATCTTCACTAAAGAGGAAGAAACATTTGTATATAGAATGTCTTGAGCATTTCTCTTTGGTTTTCCTTCAGCCTTTCATACAAGTTGGTCTGACGGCAGATTCTCAGAAAGTCAAATCTCTAGCTTGTAAAACGGTATGTATCATTATTCGTTATGCATCTTTGCTTTATGATGATATCTCTTTAGTTCTGTATGTTGTGGCATATTGCTTTCCATCTGTTTCTTGGGTGTCTTGGCTAGGAATTAATGTAATATAGTGTATTTCAAGTTATTTAGTCTGACATCTTAAATGGCACATTTAGGTTACTCGCCTTCTCGAAAGTGTGAATGGAGATGCTGTTTCTGCACATCTTATAATTGACAACAATATATATCCTCTATTGCTTGATTGCCTCATCAATGGGTAAGTTTCAATATTTTTATTGTTTGATCAAAACTTGGTTTTGTTATTGTTTGATAAGAATCTATTTGGGTCAAATTGCTTCTACCGACTCCTATCTTATTTTTGTAAGTTACTTCATGGATATATATTTCTGACAATGTTTCTTTTTAATATGTAGAAATGAACAAGTTACAACTGTAGCAACTGAAGCAATAAAGAATATAGCTGGTAGTCCAGCAGGCATAGTATGATTATAGCATTTTTTGAGCTACTTATTAAATGTTCTTACATTGATTATGGTCTGTGATAGCATATTGAAATCCTTTGCTGTCATGTGTAGGATATTGTTTTCCCAGCTAATACCAATGAAGCTACACATCTTGGAAAGTTAGCATCTGAATGCTCACCACTGGTAGGGTGATTGGTACTTTGTGATTTTACACATAATTAGACATTGTAAAAGTAGTTACAATTATGTTCTGTTTTTCCGGATTAATAAGAATTTGGGATATTTTTGTTGTCTTAAATTCTTAGATAGATTTGTCTCAGTTACTTGAGTCTAAATTTGTTTCTACGCATTTAGGGTCTTTGTACAAACTTCCATGATCTATTCTGATCTTAGTCATGTATTTTCTCTGCTCAACTTTTCCTTATCCTAAATCATATTAATGTTTTTCAGGGACGGGTTCGAATTTTGGCTTTAATTGTGAAGTTATTCTCTGTCTCCCCCCATGTGGCATCAGTGGTTTCAAAGTCAAATCTACTTAGACTTTTCGAAGCAGAAATTAACTCCAATGATACCCTTGCAACCTTAAATGTTATGGAGCTTTTGTATGAGGTTGGTCATTGATTATCTACAGTCCCCCTCCTCCCTCTCACTCTCTTTCTGGAGATGCAGTGCACACAATTCACATGCCATTCTTTGAAGCTTTCTCTCTCTTAAGTTGCTATATTGGTGGTGCATTCCATTTTTTCCCTGCAAGCTTTGTATGCTTGTATGTAGAATTCAGCAGTCTGATATGAATAAAATTTGAATATGCAGATGGGAAATAGAGAAGGTCCACAAAAATATTCTAGGACTAATAAGTAGGACAAGTATGAAAGAAAAATGGCTCTTGCTTTTTATTGATTATTTCTGATTAAATGTTATTTTCAAATACATAATTTTGTTTTAAAATTGGTAGACAATTTCAAACTTCTGTGATCTTGTTTTTGTTTTGAGTCTCTTTTCCTCGATAGTTATCTTTGTGGGATTTAAATCTTGATTTTACATGTTATCAAATGATGAAGTTATCAGAGATCAAGCATGGTAGAGTTTTTTTGTCAACAAGCACCCTTCTGCAGCTGCTTAGTTCTATAATAAGGTATATAGTTGTGCCGAATATGCTCTTATTATCAATTTCATTTTATATCATTTTAACTTCTTAGAAACTATGATAGACACAATATTACAGCTCACTTGTATGCATTTTAGCAACCAGTCAATGGACTCAATTCTAAAATCAAGGGCGATGATGATCAGTGGAAGACTGCTGTCAAATGAGAATTACATTTTGTCTGATGAATCCAGTAAGATTTACATTTATTCTCTAGTGTTACAAATGATTGGGGACTCTTAATTTGAAGAATTGCCATTTACATCATTTCCAGAGAAGTGATTTTCTCTTTGAAATACTATAAACTGTTGTATTCTCTTTAAAATAAGATTCACTTAAGCCTTTTGCCTTTAGCATTATGACTCATTAAAAGCCTGTATACATGTCCTAGAAGAACAATTCATTTTTACTTCACCCCTACACTTTTAAGGCACTTATTATACCATTTTCTGGCCCAGAGAGAAAGAAGCACAAATGCTCCGTTAGTTGACACTTAAAGATGATGTAATGCTCTTTTGATAACTTCTGTTGGCCAGCTTGTTTGCTTGGTAATTTTCCACCTGAGTAAAGATGCTTGAAATTCACTAGTTGCAATTTCCCCCAACTGTCGGTAGTAGGTTGAAATAGCCACACTAACATAATCTTTTTACCACACCTTATGCAACTTGAATATGTTTACCATGCTGGATTGAGTCTAATGCATTCTATATAGTTGCTTTATTTTTCTGCATGCAATTTATTCTCTTTGGAACATGTTGAGAATATCAAATAAAGGATAATTTTATAGGCTAAATGTTAGAGATTTGTTATTTCTGAATAATGATATAATTGTTAAATTCTTAGGAAGAGTAGTAAGTGATTGCTTGATTTTGCAGGCGCGAAGACTGTGGTATTTGCCATAGATAGAATACTTAGTTCATCAGAAACTCATGATACAGATGAATGTGAATCTGCTCTTGAAGCTCTGGGTCAAATAGGGTCATGTAAGTATGCACTACTTGCTGTACTCTTGGAAATCAGATTCTATAGTGTGGAACAAATCTATGTGTTCCTTAAGAACTCAATACTGATAGCTATTATTTCTGGGTGCTCTTAGCAATGCAAGGAGCGCAATTGCTACTGTCAAGCTCACCACCAGCTGCAAGACATGTTATCTATTCTTCCTTTGATAGGCAGGGACACGGTAGACAACTGGTCAGTGCATCTACTCTTTTTACCACTGTGTATATAGATATATTTTTTTTGTCTTTCATCCTTTGGTTGCTTTTTTTAACATCATCCTCTCTCTCTCTCTCTAACCCCGTGGTCCCTCTCCCTCCGTCCCCTCTTTCTGTTCCTTATTCTGTATAAATTTGCCAATTGATTCAGTTTGAAAGGTTCTGCCAAGTGTGTGTGTGTGTGTGTGGCTGTCTGGCAATTACTAGTGAATTTGGCTTCGGCTAACCTTTTATTCTTGGATCCTTGATTGAAATACTCCCACAGTGATAACTAATTTAGCAACCTATTAGTCTTTATCATCAATATATTTATGCATAAAAGTAGAGAGGAGAATAAGTAGTCGTTGAAATAAGGTATTGGTCATGTTTTACACCTCTCCAAAAAAGTAATGCAAGGTTATGAACGCTTAAAGATAGCGAGTGAGGAATAAGCTATATTATGATTCCTGTTGGCTGTTGACAATGAAATAGCTGATTACTAGTTAAAATAAAGATGGGGGAGTGTCATAGTTAAAAGCTAAACGATTTGAATTATACCCAGTATTTATGAGGGCCACATATGTCTCGTGTTTTATTGACTCTACAGAACTTGTGCCGTCCTTAGGTACAGAGAGTATATCATCTTTGTTTCTGCTACACATTCATGTCTCATACAGAGCTTCTTTAATCTCTTGGAGCTCGATTTCATTCATCGATGTATCCACTATTCCGCTGACTTTTTTCTTTGCCAAAATAAGATGAATATTTGGATTGTAAAGTGGGGAATCTATGATGTTTCCTAATAGTATACCTAGTACAGTTTTATCTTTTTTTTTATATTTTGTATTTTTTGTACTTTGTGCAATTCTTGATGATGATCAGAGATAGTACCCGTTGTGCTTTACCTTGTCTGACACTTCTTTGATGTTCAATTTTTATTTTTATGGCAAATACAGGCTGCCTTGCATGCCCTTGCAAACATCGCTGGAGAAACTCGTTCTGAGAACAGCATAATACTGACTAGTGATGCAGAAGAAAGCCTACGACGCTTGATTTATGAAACCGCATCCAAGAGCTCAAAGTTGACACCATCAGTAAGCAATTTTTTTTGTCCTCTCTTACTTTTTTAACCATAAGCACTGTTTGATATTATTATTCCAGTCAAGAAGCCCCTGCCGCTTGAGTGCAGGTGGCCTGTGCAAAAGTTGGTCTGTTTGATCGAGTCAAAAAGTGTCATCTATCAAATCACTTCAAGTTTATTATATTTTGATACTTGGGAGTTGTACTCAGTTCTCAATGCAATTGACAGGGTATATTCCTCTCAGTTTTCCAACAGGATCCCGAGACTCGTTTGGCGGTGAGGTTTCTAAAATCATGAATTATGGGTCTTTTTGTTTTTGTTTTTTCTTTTCCTTTAGGAATGCATCAGCTATTAAATTTTATGAACAGGGAATTAGTTTATCAACCCCAGTTAGGCCACCGTTTTTATATAATGACTACTAAACAGATATTCTAATTGGAGCTATGTGGAAGTAATTTTCAATAATGTTATATAGATCATCTGAAACTATGATATTTACTTTTACTGGACTTTCCTTTATTTGTATTGCTTTGTTATGCTAATCGCTCTTCACAACACACTACCTCTTAAAATTGTTGAAAGAACAAGGATATGCTGATGCTTCATATGTGGCAATGTAGATAGAGAATGGAAATAGAAATGACATAAAAAAGTTCACCTTACTGAAAATATAAAGATTTACCGTGTTTTGTTATTTATGGTGGATGTATTATTGCAGGGTTATAGAGTGCTGACCGGGTTGGCGGCTCGCCCATGGTGCCTCATGGAGATCTGCTCAAAGCAAGAGATAATAAATATAGTGACTGATGCCACTACTGAAACCACAAAAATAGGTCATTCTCTTTCGTAGTCCTTTTTTTTTTCCCCTTCAGTTTCCCTTTCATAGACTTTAAAACTTGTCAAGTTATCACCTTTGCCTGCAGATTGTGTGTATAGTTGCAATTCTTATAATGAAATACTGAAGTAGTTATAAATAGTAATTACATGAAATTTGGTTTTCCTTGATAAGTTGAAGCGAATCAGCGCCTTCCTAAAATGAGTGCCTTCCTCTGAAATTGCTATTAAACTGTGCTCCAGCTGATGTCACATTGACGCTGGTGTAATATTGAATTATGAAAATAAAACCAATACCTATCTGGATGAGCTGAATTTATAATTTGTGGTCACTGCACGTCTGCACTAAATGTGCTTTCAAGAGTGAAATTGACAGGATACACACCCATTTCATGACCACAGCACCAGAATCTCTTTATTTTTTCCTGTATGACAACGTAGATGTTCTATTTTTTTTCTTTGTTAATTTGAGTTGTATATTTCAAAATTTACCAGATCATATGTTTTCTGGTTCTCTTTTGGACTCAAATTACTGCTCCTCTCTTCTTCTCGATTCCGAAAGTCAACTGTGTGAAATAATTTTCTTCAAACTAATATTATAAACGAAACTTTTTGTTCAGGCATGGAAGCAAGATATAATTGTTGCAAGGCTATCCATACGGCTTTTAACATGTCAAGTAAGCTTTCAAGCGACCCAGCGCTTGGTGGGATTGCGGCAAAGGTCAGCTCTATACTAATCACTTTTCATTCCTTTTGCTTAAATAAGAGTGGGAAAAGTTTTCTGGATCCCTAACTAATTTAGTTCGGCCAGTCAGACCTAACACATACAAGCTGGAGCATAAATCATGTTACAAATATATAATTTGATCCATGTATTCTAGTTAGGAGTCTTCTGTATATGTGGATTGGCTTATGTGGGTTAGAGTTGCTAAGCCATCAAAAGGAATTATAGCAGAACAGAAAACTAAAATTGCTAAAATAATTGGTCATTAAATGCAAATAATTGTTCTTTCTTTATAACCTATATAAGAATCAGTCTTTCTAATCTTCTGTAAGCAACCAATCAATTGAATCGGTTTATGCTGCCTTGTGTATTTTCTCTTATTCCTCCCTTATTACATGCAGTTGCATGAAGCTGTGAGACTGGGTCCCTATCTTGCTAGAAAGCATCATGAAGCTCAACCGACAGTGGTGACAGCCGACAGATTCTAGATTAACATCAGCAACTTTGTGCAGCTTGCAGTTACTTTTAACTCCTGTTGTATACAAAAGTTTGTTCAAACAGCTAGTCTGCAATGAAATGCACTTTTAGGTTACTTGAAATGCAAGTGAATGGATTTTGAAAAAGAATGTGACAATTTAACTTTGGATTGCTTTTTTAGATATTATTTGGTTTAGACCTTGTAGGCAGCTGCAATGTTACCCTACCAAATTTTGACTACTATCAGCAGCAGATGTTCCTGTGCTTTAAATTTCCAATGCATCTGTGACGGTGTGTGGTTGAGAATTTGCGTTCTGACTCATTCCTTTAAAGAACAAATTAGCTCTCATCTGCCCAGTTCATTTATGACCAGATATTCCTGGATTCAGTATTCCTCTAAGACGTGTTTTGTTTACAACAAATTTAGTTGGAAATAGACCGCGGCTATCGAATTGCCAAACTCTCGATAAGGTTGAAGACAGTTGTGATCTATTTATCTCGTGTATTTGAATCAGTTGTCGTTGCCATAGGCGGAGAGGCTCAAGATCTCATACTTTGCCGTGCAAAGGCTTCAAATGCGTAATGTGATAAGTAACAGTGGTAGTCTCCAGTCAATTTGATGTGATTGATACACAACTAAAGCCCAGAAAACCCAAGATCCTTATTTTTACGTCAATCAGCAGTTGACCCCTTGCTGCCATTTCGTGCTTCTTGTCATGTTGGTAAAAGGCTGTGGACTCGGGTATTTCAATACAGTAGGGACGTTGAGTTAGCCCTTTGCTGTACGGCTTTTTTAAAATTATGTATCCCAGGCTCAACCTCACGGTCATTATTATAAGGGGTGATAGTAGAGGTTACATTGAAATGTTGTTCAATACAATATATTGAATATAAGCGTCAAGGCGGCTCATCCTCGAAAGACTCTGATTAGGATTGCAGTCTCTCAATCGACGAATCACAGTCATACGACCTAGTCAAGAGTGAACTAACCTCTTTTGCAACGATTCTTTCCGCTGCTAGGCAAGGCTCCCATGAGGCAATACGAGAGAAAAAATCCTTCAGAGCAAACTCGAGTCTCTTTTTTCAATGCAAAATGATCAATGGCTAATCTAGAAATATGACAAGGCGCTTTCATTTTGCCATTGCACATAACCAAATGGTAATATAAACTTCTTCTTTTAAGCTTTTATCGAGTGATGTTTCGAATTTAATTTGTTCAGAAAATCAATTCAGTCCCGTCATTTTACCCATAGGTGGTCGAGTTGGTAAGAGCCTCTAGGTGTGGAACTCTCATACCCGGGTTCGAATCTCGCCGACGCTTATTGGAGTTAAATCCCAATATATTCTTGGTGGCCAGAGGGGAGGAAGCGTTCTGACAAGATCCTCCGAGCACGGATTAGTCTCTGATCCTAGGAAGCCTTTGAGGAGCGTGTGATTGAACAATAAAAAATAAAAAAGGGAATTGCACGTTATCCAACTCCATCGCAGGGACAGAAGAGGAATTCCATATCCCAGTGGATAAAATCACAGGCAGCAACAACACTCACAGTACAGAGCTCCAAATTTTTGAGGGGGAGAGAGAGAGAGAGACACACTCAGAGATGGCTCTTCATTGCCTATCTTCTTCCTGCTTAGCCCTTCCTTCCAAATTCGGCAACCTTTCCCTCAATGGCCCTTGTACTTCCTCAGCTTCCACCCATTTCCCTTCCCTCTCTTTCTCCGCTAACCTCTCTCACGATTTCTTCTCCCAAGGTAAAATCAATGCTCTCAATTTCGTGTTCATGCAAAGTTCGAAACTTTCTCATATATTGGGTCTTCAAGATATAGAAAGACCCACCTGCACTGACCCTTCAAGTGTAAATTAAGCACATTTGGGTGGAGGGTTTCGCTGTTTCTGGTCTAAAGTTTTGGTTTTTTTTTCTGACCAGTTGTTAATTCAGATTGGAATTTTCAATTTGCAGGGTATTTGTGTGTGAGCCCAAGTCAGAGGTCAGTTCGTCGCTCTGTGGTTTGTGAGGCAGCTCCAACCAAAAAGCCTGATTCTGCTGAAAAGAGAGCTCGCCAGGCTGAGAAAAGGCGCATTTACAACAAGTCCAGAAAGTCTGAAATCAAAACCAGGATGAAGAAGGTCATTTCTTATCATATTTACATTCTCTGTGAAGTAAATTTATTCGGATTTTTTTTTTTTTTTTTGTGAATATGTGAAGATGCTATGACTTCTGAGTTCGATGAATTCTTATAAAATCACTACCATTTCATTAGATACTAACTTATCAGTTGCTTTGTTAGCTGTTTTTCTTTTTTTGTGTGTGTAACATTGGTGTGGTTGTGTGAGGAATGATGTTATATCGAGTCTGTTGACCTTTTGATGTTCAGAGGATGCTTTGTAAAGTCACTTGGAGATTTACTACTACAATGTGACACATACTCTATATTTAGGTTACTTCTTTGTTTTTTTTTTTGGGAGCTTAAATTCTGGACATTAGTATTAAGTTCTATGAGCTATTGCTGAGTTAGTATAGAAGAAAAAAAATGTGTGAATCAGGATGTAGGGTGCTGTCGCTTTTATGATGAATCGTTTTCTGTTAGATAAGAATAACTGCACTTCATTCAAAGATCTTCTTGTACTCTTTTGTTCCTGTAAGTTGGTAATTGTTATTTGATGAGCCTCAAAAAATTGAGGAGAAAGAAGTTTATGTTCATTCTTTTGTTTCAGACTCCT